>NC_067142.1:55372210-55612210 GCF_903995435.1 Acomys russatus | reverse complement strand
TAGACAATATACTGGTGAAGATCCAAATAAGGTTTGCAGGGTTATTTAATAGTAATTTACCATGGGTGGGGGTAGAACCTATGAAACACACAGTCACACAAAAACATCACTGTGAAATCCATTTCTCTATGTACTAACTTAAAAATTAATTAAAAATATACCTATTACAAAGAAAACATGCATATATAAAATTGATTTTTATCCAAATGTAAAAGAATGAAAATAGACTGAACTGAAAATTTATGTTAAATAAAAAGACGGACCCAGAATGACAAATGTCATGTTGTTTTTCTTATGCATAATCTAGATAGATAGATAGATAAATAGATAATATCAAAGTAGAAAGGAAATTATGAGAGGTGATCAAAGGTTCTAAGAGGGAAGGGAGGAGAAAAAAGAGGGGGTAATAGGTCATATGTCAAAAAGTGCAAGAGGAAGTTTGGGAGAAGAAAGGTGGTGGCAAGTTGAGGAGGATAAAGGATGGTAGTAAGAACAGCCAATCAGAGCAAAATATAATTACATATATGTGTGTAAAAATATAGTTAAACCTGTTGATTTGTGTGTTGGCAAAAATATGAATTAAAAATAATAAAAATAAATATATCAGAACAAAGCTAGACCCACTGAATTGCAGAAGTACTTGGAGGTTCCCTAAGGGAGTGGGAGGCCACCAGCTTCCAATGAGGAAGTGATGTAACACAATTTGCATTTTCACAAGGTTTGACATTCATACATGATGACTCATGCATGAAAATATAACTTTCTATAATGTAGCTCAACTAGCTTAAAATTCGTTACTTCCTCTTCCTAGTAAAAATAACTTGAAGGCATATTTTTAAGGGTACTAGTCATTCTGGGGGGAAAACCCTACTTCTCAATCCAGTTTCCCTTGGGATAAATGCCTAGTGTTTATTTTCTGTCTTTCCTGTTTCTATCCCTTGGTATAATAGTTAATACTTGATTGTCAACTTGACACCATCTAGAATCAGCTATATAATTCAAGACTGAATGTAATCGTACATTCTTGGCAATTATGGCACCGGTATCTGGTTATAAATATAATGTTCCATGTAACACCCCAACATTATTTATAGTATGTTGTGAAACTGTGTAGAAGGGGAGTGGAGAGTACCTCTGGGTTCCTCAGAGGCAACATGGCTGCAGTCAGGCTAAGTGGGAGTTCTGCATTCATTGAGGAATGGTTTTCTAATTAACTACCTCCATAAGTCCACTAGTAGATGTAGGGTTTATTAGAGATATTAAGAAATGTATGATGGTGTTTTGAGAGAACTCTTGTTTGAGGAAAATAGTCTTCAAACAGCTTGAGTTGATAATAAAATGCCTTTGAGGATTAGCACAGAAGGAGAAAGGGCTTATTTTGGCTCAACGGTTTTAGAAGCTCCACTCCATCATAGAATGGTACTATTTAGCAGCAACCATTTGAGAATTTTAATTATTTCTAACAAATGGTGTCTATAAACAATGTAATGTACATTTCCATATTTATATATAAGTATATATGTATGTACATATGTATGTATGCATCTCCACATAGAATTTAAAACAAAAGAACTCAATAAACAACCAGAAAAAATAATGGGGCTATGGGGCAAATTCAGTGTCTTGAAACGGACAAAGCACATGAATAGTCATCTGTTCATAGAAAACATACAAATACCACATAGCTACCTGAAAATATAGTTAACACCTTTAGCTATTACAGATGCTGAGTTAAATTTAAATTAAAGCAACAGTGGCATCTTAGGGTTACTATTACTGTGATGAAATACCATGACCAATGTAATTTGTGGAGGAAAAGCTTTATTTGGCTTACACTTCCATATCACCATTCACCATAGAAGGAAGCCAAGACATGAACTCAAACAGGGCAGGATCCTGGAGGCAGAAGCTGAAGCAGAGGCCACGAAAGGGTGCGGCTTACTGGCTTGATCCTTCTTGTTTGCTCAGCCTACTTTCTTATAGAAGTTAGGACCACCATCCCAGGGATGCCACCACCCACAATGGATTGCCCCCAGTTGTGGAAGTTTTGGTTTATATGTAAACTTGTGTTTGTTTAATCTCAGGTGTGGGATATGGGGGCTGCTCCAGTTTGTCCACAGCTGATAGTTGCCTTCTGAGAGGGCATGTGATTTTTTTGTCAGCTGTGAACTACCTTGTGCAGGGCAGTGGTCTTTGTCAGTGGTGATAAAAGCCAGCCCCAAAGAGATGCTGGGTGCTCAGAAGAAGAAAGCTGCTGATGCTGACCCCTGCTGCTCCTGGTTGCTGCTGCTGTAGTGTGATGAGAAGTCAGAGATACCCTGAAAGGAAGATTGGACTTGCCCCAAGGAACCCAAAAGCTAAGGACAACTGTGCCCCCTCTCCCCACCAACCTTTCTCCTCTACCAGGTATTGGGGTGTTGGAAGGAATTGGGGTGGAGAAGGGAGAAAGAGATTTAAATAACCCAAAGTAAACATAGTGGGTCAAAGAATGCCAACACTCCATCAGTCACTAATTAAGAAAATGCCATACAGGCTTACCTACGGTCTGATCTTATGGAGGCAGTTTCTTTTTCTTTTCTATTTTTTGTTTGTTTGTTTTGAGACAGGGTTTCTCTGTAACCTTGGTTGTCACTCTGTATGCCAGGCTGGCCTCCAACTCACAGAGATCCACCTACCTCTCTGCCTTCCAAGTGCTGAGGTTAAAGGCATGTGCTACCACCCTCGGCTGAAGACAGTTTCTTAATTGAGTTTCCCTCCTCTCAGATGATTTTAATTTGTGTGAAATTGACACAAAACTATACAAAAGGTACCCCGCATATCTGCCTGAAAAGCTGTAGTATTAACTAGTGACAGCACCAACTGTTGGGAAGGATGTGCCATAACTGGGTGGTAAATCACCTGGAAAGTAGCTGGTTTCATATAAAAGAAAACAAGAAAGGTCCCATAATATCCACCGGAGCCTAGCTAGTCCTATCCTTCTACTGCCTGCAGGATCTAATTGTAGCAAGGGCAGTCACATTCATACTGTAAATGTGGCGCCTGTTTAGAAGATACCTCTGGCATTTTCGCTTGCTCCAAAGTGTGATATTTCTCTCCCAGAACAGCATGTAAAAGCCTGTCACAGCCTGCTCTGCTTATACAGGCCTTCCTTGAGTTTAGCACACCCTTCCCCACCTCTTTTCACAGCACTACTTTATAATGCTTGCCCATTAGTGCACATGTGAAACAAGGCCTTGTGAATGGCTGTTCTTAGGATTCTCTGTGGAAGCTTCATGTTCCAGATTAACTACAAATCTCACATTATTACCTATTTCTCATTCTGGAGCAAATGTAGCCCTAATTCTATTCACAGAGGATGGAAAAGATCAAAGTATGTGGAACATCTTCCTGGATCATCTAAAGCAAAACGGGAGGAAAGAAACGAGTGATTTCCAAGAACTTCCCCTTCCTATAAACATGGAAGAAAAAGACAGAGGAAGGCAGAAGAAAGCTCTTACCACCAAAAAAAGCAAAACAAAAACAAAAACAAACAAACAAAAAACAAACAAAAACCCACAAACCAAAAAACCAAAAAACCAAAACCCAAACAAAATAAACCCCCCAAAACCCATAATGCACTCTGCCATTTACACAAGAGTACAGTCTCGAGCCAGCGCTCACTGGCTTCTCTGGTCCTCTAGATGGATCAGGCTATATCTTGTACCAAGCCCTCCAGCTATTTTGCCTATAAGGATGTCCTATGGCACGGAGGTGCTGGATAACCTTTCGGCTTGAAATCCATGCAGGGAGTACCCTCACGGTTTGCAAAGCTTTATCTTCCTCTACATAATATTTCCTGGGCTGAGGGTGTTCTTGTTTCTTAGGTTCCAGCTAATCTTTTTGTGCCTTCTGCCTGGCTTATCTCTCATACACGTCATCTACACCATTTTGTAGGACTCATTGGAGTACAGGACTTTCTTTCTCCATGTAAAGTGTATGGAGTGTGGCATTCTTGTTTTATATTCTTGAATCTGTTTTCTACACAGGGTGTTTGACAAGTTTCACTGTGTTCTGAGCTCATGTCCTCTTTTTTTCTGTGTAGTGAGACACAAAGTTGCCCTGAGGTAAATTTGACTAGACACTTCGTAGGTTCTTATAATATCTAGACTTTGTCACAGAAAGAGGCAGGAGTCACAGCATTGGGATGTCTAATGTGGAAGAGACTCCTTTCACTGATACGTCTTGAGAATAGTTGACTTCATCTGGGGACCTACTTCTATTGCTGGTTCTTTATATGCAGGAAGAGGGAGACTATGCTGGGAGCTGTCCTATGGTTCATTGTCCTCATCTGTAGGCATGGTAGGGGGCTGGCAGACATATTGGCTATTCTTTTTTTATGAGTATCATCTTTTTAAACAATTTTTATTAAATATGTTTACATGCACATTTATATTATTACACATATATACAATAAACCACCTACCACAAAACAATCAGAAATGATATATATGTTACATTCATAATGTTTTGGCTATTTGTATTTGACAGCCTTGAAAAAAAACTTTCCTAAAATTCCGAATGTAAATCAATATCTATCATATCTCATCATTATCAACTTAAGACATCTATCTAGACCTAAAAACATCTTAACCCCTAAACAACTAAGCTTAATTGTAAAATGAAACTATCTGGTTTTCAACCCCATCAGAGACTTGAGAAGGAATAAAATTAATTGCCAGAGTATACAGGGAGTGGAGGTTAGCAGTTTCCCAAATGAGAAGATGACATAGATGGCTTGCTGCCTGAACCCAGAGTTCTCTGTAACGTTGGAGCATCATCCTCAGCCTTCTGGCCCAATATATCTGACAGACATATTTGTGAGGCAGAAACTATTGAGGACTTGCTTACCCTGTCGTGGCAGAGTTTGGCCATTGACTTTGCCTGCATCCAGACAGAATTCTGTCTGTGGTAGAAACAAGAACATTTTGCCCAGTGGCTTGTTTGCCACATTTAAAGCCATCTCCATAAGTAGGTTCTTTGATGCTCATCATCATCTTTGAGGTAGGTAGGAGTTAACCTGTCTCATTGTAAATGTATCTTTGAAATAATAAAAACATCTTTAAGTGCCATATTCTGTATGTCTCTCAGGTTTTTGAAAACCTTATCTAAGTATTTTATCTTATCTTTTTATAGAATCATATCTATCTGTTACACCTAGGATATATATTATTGTGATACAAATAGACTAGTAATTGATATGAACATGACTTGATCCACTACCAATTGACTTGTATAACTTATTTATCCTGAACAGCCTACAATAGCATTTTCTAAGTACTGGAAGTAAACCTTGTATTATAATTGAGTTGTATGGGTACAATACTGCATAATCTTAAAATTGAATTCTATAGCAATATATCTAACATTAAACTTATTTTGCATCTATATACAAAATTCTATGGCAGTGAATTAAAACTAGCCTTGTGAGTAACAACTAAGGCATTAAGTTGAGGTAGATTCACTACTCTATTTTTTTTTTTGTCCTATTATACCTCTATATCTCTATATTCCTCCTTCTTTCTTTCCAGCCGCTGTCTCCAAACCTAAGAATGAAAGATAAAGGAAATGAAAAACATCCCTGAGTCCAACCTTGTTTTCTCTCTAAATAAGACCAATAATAACTTACAACCAACACCCTATGAAAATAAATATCACCCAAGAAAGCAACCAAAAACCTACCCAACCCCCCTTAAGGAAAATGGGGTGTCATTCTCTTAAGGTTTCTTCTGGCTGATTTGGGGCGAATAATACCTTTGTAGGGGCCCAAATAAAATTTGGGGAAATGGTTAAACAAGCTAGGAATAGCATTTGTAGCCCAGTTTCTAAATGTAGAGAAATTCCAGGCTTAATTAGAGTCCTGTGTAAGACAGTCTGGAATGCTGGACCAATTGGGACTGAACGCTTTCTTTGAAGCTATCCTGGGAGCTGTCCTGTTCTGATGAGACACAGCAATTGAAACACTTGGTGCTGGAACTCGAAGAATGCAGAATGTCAGTGTCTAGCATGCTGAGAGGAATGAATACTGTTGGGTCTGATCCAATGTCAGTGTCTGGTTCTTTTGTTCTGAAAACACACAATTTCTCACAAGCTTTATCTAATCCTAAAATTATAAATGTGTAAGGTGTGCGGGATGCACAGAACAATTAAGGCTGGTTCTCTGCTCTTTGTATGAGCAGAAAAAGACATCTGTAAATCTTCATTCATGCCATATGAAGAATGGCATCTAACAATAATTCACAAGGATTCTGTAGCCAACAAGAAGTATTTTCTATGCATAGACATTCATGTCTTAGCCAGGCTCAGAGTTATTCCCATACAGTGGGATTAGTAATATAAGTTATCTGCTTGTTCTGCAGTTTGAATTCTTCACATCCTGATTGTATGCCCCTCCCTCATCCCTTCCCCAATCCCCTCTCCCTCCCTCCCATAGTCCTCAGAAAGGGGAGTCTTTGTCCTCTAGCATCTGACTTCTACCTATCAAGTCTCATCTGTACTACTTGTATACTCTTCCTCTGTGGCCTGGCAAGGCCACCCTGCCAGGAGGAAGTGGGAAATGATCAAAGTTGGAGAGCCAGAGTCCATGTCAGAAGTAGTCCCTACTCCCCATATGTGGGATGCACAAGGAGACTGTGCTGCCTATCTACTGCATCTGAGCAGAGATTTGAGGTCCACATCTTATACGGTCCTTGGTTGGTGCATCAGTCTCTGTGTTATAGTGTAGTTATCCTGTATTATGTGCCTAATATCTGCTTATGAGTGGGTCTATACCATGGGTGTCTTTCTGGGTCTGGCTTACCTCACTCATGATGATCTTTTCTAATTCCATCCACTTGCCTGCAAATTTCAAGATTTCCTTATTTTTAATAGCTGAGTAATATTCCATTATGTAGGTGTACCACACTTTTTTTTATCCATTCTTTAGTTGAGGGACATCTAGGTTGTTTAGCCCAAAGTGTTTTGGTGCCCCACTGACCTTCTTGAGATGGCAGCAAATGTGAGTTGTGGCCCACATCAGACTCAGCTCTGCCTGTATGCTCTGTGTTACAGATAGACCAGGCTGGTAAGTGGCTGGGGGATGGGGTGAAAGAAATTGGAGCCCAAAGCTGCTCTGGTACTCCACAGGCCTTTTTGAGATGGCAAGGATCTGCCTATCTGCTCTGTGACCCAGACGGGCTAGGCCGGTAAGCAGCTGGTGGACGGAGAGAGATCCAAGCCTAGAAGCTGTTTCTAGGATGCCAAATAATGTGCATTGTGGCTGGCACCGGGACTCAGCTCTGCTTGTCTGCTCTGTGTCCTAGATCTGGTAAGCAGCAGACTTGCAGAGAGAGCCCAAAGCTGGGCAGATGTCTCACAATCTTTCTCAAGATGGCGGCTAATGGGGTTGTCCTCCGGGACTTTTCTGTGGCTTAGCAGCGTGGCCAGAGATCAGAGCCACCCGTGTTCCATACAATGTAGATCCCTCTCACCTGGGAATCAGCAGCACTGGTATTTTTTAGCTCTCAGTTTGGTCTTTAGGTCATTGTGCAATCCTGGTTGTCCTGATGATCAGAAGTGGTGTGTGACTGGTGCCACCATCTTGGATCCGTCCCCCATATTGGCTATTCTAATAGTGTTTGTCCCTGACGCATAGTGTTTCTGGAGCTGTTGATTTTTTGGATTAGTCAGTAGAATAAAATTAGATTGAACTTGGTGATATGGATGAATTTGCATTATCAATGAGATCCCTGGAAGACAATAGCTGCATGGTAGAACTATCTACTCCTACACCTTTGCAACCCTACATTAAATAGGCAGCCATGGCTTTACTTCTGGAGCTAGATCCTTGGTATAATGTCTCCCAGCTCTCTTTCTCCTGTGGTCTAAGATAACATCATCTTGGGTTTTTGGGAAATATTTCCTTTGGTTGTTCTTGCTACCTTGTATTTATACATGGCTGCCTCGTGGTATTCTCTAAGGTGTCTTTCTCACTGTATTTGAAGATAAGCAACTTATTTTAGGTTTTCATACTTAAAGACATGAAGAAAGGAATGACACATATGCCAGCAAGCACTCATTATCACAGTTTCTAAAAGTTGTTTTTCACAAAAGGAAGGTATCATAGTACATAAAATGACACCTAGCTCCACACTTTCATCACAAGACCATTATACTGTGGTCCTAAATAATTCTGGGCAGAAAATAGGAATTGCTGTACATATGTCCAGCTTGTGGCCAGCAGTGGGCCTGCTATTAAAGCCAAAGCCAGACAGTAATTTTAGAGGTCAGCATCTAAAACCAAGTCCTGGACTTCAGGTCCCATTGAACAATACTTCCTGGAGAAAATACTGCATTACAGACAAGGAATTTTCTTTTGCGCACGTGTTCTCTCTCTCATCACTGCCCAGGATGGAACAGAATCCCGCTTACTCGTTACCAAATGCCATGACCACATTTTTTCTGTTTCTTAATGACTGCCAATAGTTTCATGATGTAATTAATTAAATAACCATCTAAAATACTTAGTGTAGTTTATTGTATCTAATAAGCACAAAAATATGATCACTAATATATTAAGCAAGATGTATAGCACAATGTTACACACTAAGATTAGCAGCAATTCTTTTATTTCATATGATGTTAAGGAGAAAATTGCTAGTGTTTCAGCATTAATTGTGATGTCTAACAGAGGCAGACTTACCTTGAATGAAACTTCAGATTCCATCTTATTACACATGCATTCAAAGGCCCTGGGTAATGTGGTCACATGACCATACCTCTTTTTTTTTTTTTTTTTTTTTTTTTTTTTTGTAAAATACGCAAGGATAAGACATTTGAACATCATTGTGTAGGAGCACCGCCATGTCACACTGGCTTTCCTAGAATATTTCCACTGCTCTTACTTGATCTTAGAATTACAATAGTACCCACAAGGCATAGTGATGCATTTTCATAACTCTGCCAAACTTGTCCTATGACCTGCATGTATGTGCCATGATTCATGTTTTCAGCAATGTGTACAAACACACACACACACACAAACACACACACAAAATAAAAGTGAAAAACACTGTGTAAATAATTGTGTTTCCTTCCTTCCAATTTGTAGACTTTTAAAATTTTTTGTCACATCACACTGGACAAAAATATCATTTTCCTTGTAAACATCTAGTCTTTTAGTATCCAGTACAATTTACTAGGAGTAGTGGGACAGACACACACACACACACACACACACACACACACACACACACACACACAGAGAGAGAGAGAGAGAGAGAGAGAGAGAGAGAGAAAGAGAGAGACTTTAGCAGAAATACGTTATTATGTTAAAAACCTTGACCTTTATTTTTTGTTTTCCCACAGGTTTTATTATGAATAGATACTGAGAATTTGTATTGTGTGCATGTGTGCTCTCATGAGAGTAGGATCATATATGTGTGCATACATACACATGCATATGCATGAAAAGCTGGATGTTGGTGTTGGGTGTCTTTCCTGATCACTCTCTACTTTACTGAAGCAGTCTATCACTGAACTCAGAACCTGATGATTCTGGCCAGTAGCTAGGCAGTTTCCTCTTGGGGACCCCTATCTCTGTTTGCTGAGCGAGGGAATTATAAGTAGCTGCCACTACCTGGACTTTATGTGGACTCTGGGGATCTGAATTCTGGGCCTGGTGCTTACATGCAAATGCTTTAGCCACTGAACAAGAATGTTTGATTTTTACTTACTTACTTAATTTGGTATGTGTATATGTGTGTATGCATGTATTACACATGTCATGGTGCGTGCGTGTAGAGGTCAACTTGCAGGAAGTTGTTTTTTTCTTCTTCTACCATGTGGATCCCATGGATAGAGCTTAGCTCATCAGGTTTGGCAGCAAGCACTTTACCCAGTAAGCCATTTTCCCAGCCACCAAATGTTGAGCTTCTTTCACTAAATGTTTTTAGTGTGTCTAATGAGATGGTCATTATTTTTCATTTTGTTTACTAGTATGACACTTAAATTATTATTTGAGTATTTGAATAATTTTGATTTCCAAGCTAAACTACTTTATCTGGTTGGGAAATTATTTCCCTTTAAAAATATGTTGCTGGATTAAATTTCAAGTTTCTTAATCTTTGTTCTTTTATTCGTTATGGATTTCCATTTGGGACTTTCTTACATTTTTTTTTTTTTTACTTTACTTTTCCCCTTTTATTTCAATGTATATTTCTCCTTGTGACTTCCTCTGCTTCATAAAGACTCCATTGTCTACCTTGCCTAGGAATGTGATGAGCAAGTTGACTCTTCTGAAAGAGGGCTTTGTTTATCACAGAGAGGCTGCTAGCATTTTCATCCCAACACACATGTATGGTGGTCTGCTGGGCTGTTATGAGGTGTTTCTTGGTTTACTGCTCAACTAGAGCACACATGATTTTTTTATTTGTTTGTTTGTTTTGGTATAGTGTATTATGAACACTTGCACCCTCTTATGTGCTAATCTATACCTGTTCTGTTTTCTATTTGTCATTTTTTTTCATTAAAAAAAAAAGCTGGGTATAGTTAGGCAGCTTGAAATGACTGGATCCACCCTGCCTCTGAACACGCTGTCTGCTTTCTAATTGGATAAACTAGAACTGGCTGGGAAGAGCAGAATTCATGGGAGCCTAGTACATTTCCTCATACAAAGACAACAGAATGTGATTTGATTCCTGTAGCTGGAGTGCAGGATCCCACTGACTCCGAAACTGTTTCAATCTGGGACTAAAGGGAACCACAGGAACCCAAGACACAGGTAGAGATGAACTGACCAAGTGAAAGAATCGCAGGACAGCGCTGGTTATGGTTCCGGCTTCAGCTGATACAGCTGAACAATATTACCTTGTTTGAGTGATTATTGGTGTCCCTGTCTCAGAGTTGGGGACACATAATGAGGGGAAGTCAAGGGCTTTTCCTCCCCTTTGGGGAAGAGGGCTTCCAATAATGTTTTGATTAATAATGTAATGATTTACAGTCCCAAAATGTGTCCTAATCCACTTTGCCTGACAGTGAAGGAAATTGAAGTTCCCCTCAGATTTGCAGGAGGTTCTCATTTGTAGCTTACAATGTTAAGTATTTGTCTTCCTCCTGTTGTTTCTGTTTGGCTGAAGAGCTTTAGTGGTGAGTTGGGTGTGAAGAGTGATAGCAGACAAGGCTGGAACATTGTCACACAAACATCCTGAAAACTACCCAGTGCTGGAGAGTTGGTTTCTGTTGTTAAGAGCCCTGACTGCTCCTCCAGAGCACCTGGGCCTTGGTTCCTAGCACCCACATGACAGCACACAAGAACTATCTATAACCCCAGTTCTAGGGGATCTGACACTTGCTTTTGGCCTCTGCAGCCAACCAGGCATGCATGTGGTGCACACACATATATTCATGTAAAGCATGCATACACATAAAAATCTGGAGGTTTGGAGAGTAATTAACATAAAGTCATATATTAGATTTGCCTTTAAACGTATTTTGCTTAGTGTCCAATGTTCAGAGAACACTAAGATTTAAAAAGAATTCAATACAGTGAAGCAATAAAAAGTGTTGTATCGAAGCATAGATTTAATTAATATATAGTTAAGACAATGTTCTGTAATAAATTCTAGCCAAGTAAAGCTGTATAAATGTGCAAACTGAAGAGAAAGGTTAGTAGCTGTCACTGGGGTTGAGGGGTTCTACACACTGATCTTTAGTTAAAGCCAATAGAAAGGTTAGTCCATGGACTGTAGGAATCAGAAACAGTAGCATGGCCAGTAAGTGTTGGCAATTGGGGCGGTAAAAGGTTGTCATGTGTTGTTGATGGAAATTTGGAGCAAAGAGCGTTCACAATTTGAACTCTCCCTGTTACCCAATTACTTAAGGAAAAAGACCAACTTCCAGCTGTGAAGGCAACCACAGTGTGGTTGTATTATCACAGCAAGGACATCTTTTAATTTGGAGAACATTTGTGGAAAGTTTAGAAACTCTGTAAGACAGTCTGTCCCTCTCTTGGGTAACCCCCCTGAGGCCTCTTGGGTCCCTGTGGTTCCCCTTTGGCCCCAGGTCAAAACAGTTTTAGAATCACTGGGATCCTGTACTCCATTCCTGGCCTTTTGTGAGTCCTGCTACAGGGATTAGCTCTGTGGTCTTTGTATGAAGAAAATAACTTGGGCCCCACAAATTCTATTTTTGTCCATGCAGTTGTAGTTTTACCCGACTGGCATGCTTTTGTTTTTAATCCCTTGAGCCTTTCTAATTTTTTCCTGAAGCCACACCCCTAGCTTTTCATTGATTTATGCACACTCACAAAGCCACTTTATAGTGTGTTTTCTTCACTAGTACAGTGAATTATATCCTCCCACATTTCAGCAGTTTGGTGGAAGATCCCCTCTTCCTCTCATCCTTTTCTTTGTTACTGTTGCCATATGCTTAGCACTCGAGCATCCTTCTTCTCCTTCTTTCTTCAGGAAATAAAGTGGGGGCTATGTGCCACTACTCTGCTTCCTAGTAAATGGAGAATGCCTATGGTGACACTTCTGAAGATATCTGCCTAGCTCTATTTATGAGCTAAGCATGTTGTTCAAGGCTAGAATTAAAGTCTGTTTTCTTCCTTTCCCATCAAGAATGCCTGACAGTCTGTCATGGAATGTAGTACACATGTCTGACTTATTAATCCCTCAAAAAGCCCCATGGGCTCTTCACTCACTGGACCACTAATGAAATGATGAACATGTTTGGTTTTATTCAAGTACCAAAGTTCAGACGACCTAGCTATCATTTTTAGGCCATGCCTTCACTTTCCTTCCTAGAGGTAAGGCCTGTAAATGTCATTCTTCATGCTCTAGACTTTGTAGTTGCCCTCCACGGGTTCAGAAAGTCTGCCTCTGTGAAAAGTACAAGAGCTGGCTTTAATATCCCTGGGTCTGTGCTGCAGTGGGATGCAGATCTAAAGCACTGACTATAGTCAATGTGTGGCCCACTTATCTAAATTTTCATGAACTTTGTCTCTGATTACATAGGTCGTGGAAACTTTGATCACTGTTGAACCTTTGTACATGCTTCCTCTTCAGACTCAGCTGTAGGAAAAAGCAAAAATAACTATTTTGTCTGAGGTCTCTGTCTTCTCTGTTTACAGCCTTCCCTTCTGAGGTTAGAAGGGAGGAATAACCACAACTATTTAAAAGTCTAGGGTGAAAGCAGGAGGGAGGAATGGGAGGATACAAGTGATGGGATAACAATTGAGTTGTAATCTGAATAAATTAATTAAATAAACACTTTTTAAAAGTCTAGAACTGAGGCTTGATAAGAGAATATGTATTCTTTTTTCTATGTATGTTCAATCTATTCTATAAGTTTTAAAGAAATTAGCTAAGGAAGTATAATTACAACTTTCCTAGCCAAAGTTTTCAGTTTGACACTTTGTTCTCCCAGTGACCCTAATGCAGAACCTTCCTGCATTTTTCTTTCTCTTTTCCACAAGATGAATTTACTTAAATGATTTATTGAATGAATTTAGGAAAAGCAGGCAGCATTCTAGCTCCAAGAGGCCGGAAGATGGCCCTGGGTGCAGTTATAGGTGGTTGTGAACTGCCATGTGGGTGCTGGGGTCTGAATCAGGAACCTCTGGAAGAACACCAATTACTCTCAAAATCACTGAGCCCTCTTGCCAGGCCCAGATATAACTTTCTTTTTATTCATTTTTATTTTTATTTTGTTTTTCGAGACAGGGTTTCTCTGTGTAACCTTGGATGTCCTGGACTCGTTATGAGGAACCAGGCTGCCCTGAACTCACAGAGATCTGCCTATCTCTGTCTCCTTGAGTGCTGGGATTACAGGTGTGTGCCACTGCACCCAGCTCAGATGTAACTTTCAACACCACTTACTTTTAAATTATCTATGAAAAGATAATAGAACCAAAATTTGTTGATTATTTTCATTGATGGTGTTGCAAAACGTATGAATTCCCCCCAGAAAGCAAGGCCCACAGCCAGAGTTTAGCTAATTTTAGGTAGCCCCTAATGAATAGGAAATCTGTGATTTGTTCCATTCATCTGCAGGTTATAAATTCTACCTAAGACCCTAAGTACCTATGAAGGTTATGCAAAAGCAGGTGCCACGGGGCCAGCAGCAGTAATGCTCTTCTCTTAAATGTCACTGATCTATGTCTATACTTAAGCAGTGACAGTTCTGAAACTTGTTCCACTATGGACCATGTTAAAAATCAAGGCTATCAATCAAGTTGCACTTTGGAGAGTCTAAACATTAGCAACGATGATTCACTAGGCTTGTCACTGGAAAAAAAATCTCCTTAAATAAACTTGACAAGTAGCTCTGTTTGAAGTTATGAGGGATTTCACAAGTAAGTTACTTACTTATGCAAGAATCCCTAATGGAGTCGCTGTCTGGCCAATGATTCTGTTGTCATGGGTCAGCTTTGGTTGATTGGTAGTGGTATCTGGAAGGCTAAGGTGAGAAGAATTTTGAGAGTAAACTGGATCCTATGCTAAACAGTTCTTCAGAGGCACTGGGGAGACAGTGCGCTTGGACTCCTGTCATGCTCAGTTCTGGTATATTATATGGAGTATCAGGGACAGTTCAACTTGGTAATTATAAGAGAATGGGGCTAAAGACAGAAAAAGTAATTTTACCCTCTTCTCATGTCTGAAATAAACTTGAGCATAAAGCTTAAATAGTAAAAAATATATTGTTTGATGCAACTAAGAACTGGTCATAATGCTTATGCTAAAGAACAAATTAATATAATCAGACCAAGAGGAAAATGTGAAAGGAATATGCCTATTTCTATCTATCTGTCTGTCTGCCTGTCTGTCTGTCTGTCTATCATCTATCAATCTCTATCATCAAGAGGAAGGAAACAAATTTTAGTTTTTTTGAAAGACATAGATAATATTTAAAGAGCTTTAGCAGTTTATTTTTGAGACTGGGGTCTTACATTGTAGTAATGTGTGGCTTTCAACTGCAAATCTTACTGCTGTAGTCTCCTGAGTGCTGGAAACTACAGACGTTCACTACCATACCATGGCCGGCTCAAATAACATTTAAAACAACTTTTTAATTGATTCTTTTTGAGTTTCACATTAGTCACACTCATCTCCCAGTCCTCTTGTATATCCATCCTTTGCCCTTGCAACTCCACCCCAATAAACCACACACACACACACACACACACACACACACACACACACACACACACACCACACACACACCACCATCACCACCACCACCACCACCACCAACAACAACAACAAAACAAAGCATAGAAAACATCTCATTGTGGAAGCTGTAGTGTGTCAGTGTATCCCACAGTATATCCTGTCCACACATCTTCACTTGCAAATATAGCTTGCAATGAGTCCTTGGTCTGGTTTGATAACTCTGGCTTCTGTGACACCATCAATGTTGGATCATTGTCAAGATCCCTCCCGGTTATCCTATTGTCATAGAGATCCTGCAGCTTTGGGACAGTAGGACTGACCCTTCCACCAGTCCCAACCATTTACAGATGATATAGATTTTTGGGTGGGCCAACTCAGAGCCCTAGGTCTTGGCCTGGGTGGTAGCTGAGCTGGTCGGCCTGCCAGTTCTTCCTTCACCACACCACCAGGGCAAGCTCTTCAGCACTGTCCTGCCTAGGCCACCCAGTGCTGCCATCTGCAGGAGGTAGGGTCAGCTCTCCTGCTATCAGGCCCCCAGGGCCACATCTCCTGGCTACTGTAGGTGGGGAAGTGGGAGGAGAGGGTACTATCCCTGCACTCATGCTACCTTATGCCAGACAAGTGGCAAGGTCATCTCTACTGTGCTCTCGGCTAGGCTTAGGGTGAGTGAAGGCTCACCTGAGCCCTCCATCAGGGCCAGCTCTATTGTGCTACCCAGAGGAGGTGCAGGGCCTCCTCTCCTGAGTACTAGGGAGAGATGGGATCAGCTCTCCAGAGCACACCATCAAGTGAGGTATAGGGGCAGTTATACATAGCCCATGAATATCCACATGGTCCCAGGTGGCTGCCCTCACCAAGGACATCCCCATGTTCTCTACTGGTAATATGATCCATGGACATTGAATCCAACCACTACTGCTGTGTAGTCATGGACTTAGACATGGCCCTGAGCATCAGCTTGGGCTGAGACCTCACCATGGAGCCAGGTAGCAGGGCAGGCTACTCACAGTAGGCTAGTCCTCTCCACCCTCAAGTCTCCAGTTCCATCTCTCTTCATAATGCTCAAGCTGCTCCACTTTTCTTTCTCTTCCATCTGACCACCACATGCTTACACATTGTGATGGCTGCCATTGCAGGCTGGCTACGTAGTTAGTGGGCCCCTGGGTGACATCCTCCATCCATGCAGCATGGCATGGTCGCAAGCAGGTGTCTATGGCCCACCTGAGCCAGTGTGATTTGGGTAGCATGGTGGTCTACAGGTCTTTGTTAGTCTTCCGCCTTCAGCGCTGCACTGCCTGGATTTGACTATTATGAATCCTAGGCATAACACAGCTCTGGCCACCAAGCCAGGCATCAAGCTAGGATGAACAAAGGACTGCCATCTGCTCTGCCCCTGACTGATATAAGAACAATACCATCAACAAGGTGTCTCTTTGCCCATTGCCAGGGGAAATCAAATAACACTCATAACTAAAATTACAAAGTCATAAAAACAGACAGGCTTAAGAGGAAAATGAAACTTTATCCTATTTTTATAAAATTGCTGAGGAGGCAAGACTAAGGGATTTGAAAACAAAGCTATCATTTCGTAAAGAAGGGGTGTACTATTGCCTGGTGAAAGAATGAAAGCAAGTAGCATTTCACTTTTTATCTTCTAATTATTGAGATGATTTAGCAAATGGCTAGGCTATATAAATAGAATCCATTTACATAGAACATACCACACTACACCATGAAGACTTTTTAAAAATATAGTACACAGTTAAATATTTTCTTAGATAACAGATCTTTGGTTGAGGAAATTTATTGTTATGTCCATGCACTTTGGGACCTTTTTACCCAGTAAATTAAAGCCCTGGAAATAATTGTTTAGAAATTCCCAATGCTAGAGCTTAAGTGCAGGAAGTACTAAGGCTGCTAATGGGTACAAGTCAGAAGTTATACTAAGCAAGAGTTTAGCATTTCAAGCAAACATAGCCATGGTGTCTATAAATTTTCACATGGTAAAATACAAAAACCTGAAGAAATACCAATCTTAGAACTAATTTAAGAAAACACAAAGAGATGAAAGTGAACTGGAATCATGCAGGAAAGAAATGGAAGGGAAATATATAACATTTAAAAAATATAAGTAGCTGGAAAAACAATGAGGTCTACAGAAGACAACTTTGAGGAAAAAATTGTAAAATAGGATATAACCTTAAAGTTAGTGAAGATCTTAAAATTGTTAAAGAAAACAATATGCATGTAGGGCAGGTCAGAGTTGGTGAGAGTCCAACCAGGAGGCATAAACTGGACAGTAGGTGGAACTGAGGAAGTTTATTAGAAAGGTTTTGACTATAATAACTGGTTAGAATCATCAAGCATGGACATCATATTAGTTTTCTAGGGTTGCTACATTATAAAGTGCTATAAGTTGGGATATTTGCACAAAATACATTTATTTTGTTTTTACAATTCTGAAAGCTAGAATGTTGGCAAGACTGTCTTCTTCTCAGGCCTTTCTCCTTGGCTTTCATCTGTCTCTCTTCCCTCTGGTATTTCTAGTCTTATTTCTGTGTCTTCTTTATATGGTTTTCCTTCTATGTTTGTATTCAGTTTATTCTTCTTTTAGGAAAAAAAGAACCATATCCATGACTTAAAAGAGCCCATTTCTCCCAAATAGTCACATTTTGAAGTACTGGAGGTTAGAACTTCAAAATGTGAATTTAGAGAGAACAAAGTTTAGCTCTTAACAGCTAGCAAGGAGTAATAAGGATTCAAATACTCAAATACACAGATAGTAGATTTAGGTAGCTATCATTCCTACATATAAGGTAGATTACTCAAGGACCTATGTTACCCGTGGCCTGGAAAATCTCTCTTGTCTTTTGAATTTTCCCTCAAAGGCCATGTAATTAAGGAGTGTATTCTGTGTGGTGGTATTTAGACTTTCTGGTAGACCATGAAAAAACACTTAGTTAGGGGTCCTCAAGTCACTGGCTTCTATCCCTGCTATGGAATTATATGACCTTGGTGACTCAGTTTTCCATTTTCTTTCTGGTTTAAGACATGAACACTTGGTCCAATAAGATTCCTGGCCAATAGCTCAAGTCAACAGATAGACTTACTCTTAGACTTCAGTCTTCAGAACTATAGGCCTATCTGTCTGTCTATCTATCTATCTATCATAAATATTATATTTGTATATTATTGTATTATATAATAATATATTATAACACATTTATATATTATTATATATTTATATATTACATAAATTTACTTCATAAGTAGCCCATGTCTGATATTTGATTACAATGATGTAAACCTGATCACATATCTTTCCTCATGGGTAGGTATAAGGTTCTTGTGTAGTTTAAATTCTCATTTCTATCTCAATGTTGTGTAAAAGCTGCTTCCCAATCGTTTCTTGGTATGCCAATAAAGCAGCTTGTAGCCATTTGATAGGCAGAGGAAAGAATAGACCTGGACTTTCTTCCAGCCAGCCAAAAAAGAGTTTGAGAAGGAAGTAGGGGATTCAGCTATAGGTAGAGGTCCAAGAGAGTACAGGAAAAAAGAGCTAGAGAAGAGGAAAGCTACAAAGTGCAAGTGTTTTTAGGATGTTAACATAGAGGGTTAAGAACAGATTAAAACTGCTCAAGATTGTGTTGTATAGCTTTATAAACAAATACAAAGGTCTCAATTATTTGTATGATAACTAGGATAAGAAATAAGCTAAGATAAAATTACAGTTTTATAAAAATAACTGCCACATTCATGTCTATAATTCAGACACTCTGGAACGAATACACGTGGCTTTACTAGAGGGCAACATTTGCTAAGACCATAAAGCTGTCAAGGAGGAGATGCTGAGCTAAATAAGAACATTCTAGGAGGGTTTTGCTTGGGGAGATTCCATGTGTTCCTAGCACAAGGGGCTTTCTCTGTACTTTTGGTCACCAAAATTTACCAGTACCTCGTGCTGCAGAAGCCATGTGTGTTGCTAGATCAGGATGCTGCAGAATCTGCATGTGTGACGGAGTCACCTAAAGTAATTCCTATCTCCTATAGTGCCTCCCCAATGCCCTCCATTAACATTATGCCAGTTGACAGCAGAAATGTATAGGATTTATTTTCATTATCATAGAACATACAAGGAGGTGGATTTTGTGTGTGAAGGCAATAAGCTGATAGCTGTCACAGGAGCTGAGTATGAGGTCTTTGCTATTAGTGTTACTGAACAGAGCAACAAGTGGAACAGAAATACAATATGAATTAATTTTCAAGGTCATTAACTAGTGATGTAGTGGATTATTCATATGTGCGAGTCCTTTGAGTTAAGCTCTTTGAATTCAGAAGAATTCCACAAAACTGCATGTGTTCTTGTTTAAGAACATACCATTTGGGGCTGGAGAGATGGCTCAGAGGCTAAGAGCACTGACTGTTCTTCCAGGGGTCCTGCGTTCAATTCCCAGCAACCACATGGTGGCTCACAACTATCTATAATGAGATCTGGTGCCCTCTTCTGGCCTGTGGTGTATATGCAGGCAGAACACTCTACACATAATGATAACTAAATCTTTACGAGAAAAAAAAAAAAAAAAAAAAAAAAAAAAAAAAAAAAAAAAGAACATACCATTTGTGCTTTACATGCAAGGCAGAGGAAAGAGTGGCTGAAGCAGTCAGGAGATGGAATTCAGACTTTGTAAGTCTTTTCTTGGGGAAAACACTGACATTAGTGTCTTTTAGGTCATGCGCCTTTGGAATACGAAGGAATACCACAACGTAACATTAAGCTACATCCAAAAATGACTGTCTCTTTAGACCTATGTTAAAACTGTTTCAATGAATATCCCACAGTTAACATACATCTTTGTTTACATTGGAACCTTATTTTTACTATTTCAGGCACACTTCTCATGTTTTGATATTAGTTTACTGGTTGTCATGATAAAGTACTTGGGCATATATTTGTAAAAAAGGAAAGACTTGTTTGTTGTGGAAGTAGTAATATTTGGTATTTATTCATACAACTATTAAAGTGGCAGTTATTCCTTAACCCACTATTTTTATAAATAAAAGACACAGAAGCTGTTAGATTTATGATAAGCCTTAAAAGTCTAGAACTGGGTAGATATTAGCTCTGTAAGATATCTTATCTACTTTTCATGCAAAATCCCCACAAATACTTGTACATGTTCCACTTGGGCTGCTTCTGCACCATCAGGCCAGTCCACAGAGCAAGCTACTCTTGGCTAAGTCCTCCTGGTTATACTAACCCATGGCGACCTTCTCCTTTCTTTCTTGTCCTTCTCTCTCCTCCTTGTGGTCTCTCTGACACCCAAAGCCTGTGAACCTTGGCTCTGCCTACCTCTCTGCTGCCCAGCCCATGCATAGGCAGATTTATTTGCCAATCAGGGATAATTTGGAAGGCAAGATTTACACCACATCATTGTGGATACATGAGAATTTGCTCATAAGGATCTTGGGGGTGGTGGTGGAAGCTCCAGATCAACCCCAGATCTTATTTTGGCTCCTGGCTTCAGAGGTCTTGGTTCATGGTTGCCCAACTTTATTTCAGGTCTGTGGTAAGGCAGAGCATCTCAGCAGTGGCAGCTTAGAGAAGAGGCTTCTTACTTCATGGTTGCCAGGAAACTGAGACAAAGAGAGAAGAGCCCAGGGCCAAGATATACTTTGGAAGGCATGCCCTAAGTCACTAATTTTTTCCAGTTAGGCTTGACCTTTTACAGGCTCTACAACCCAATGTGTAGTCTGTTTTATTAGGATTCCATTGTTGAATCCATCCACTGATTAGGTCAGTGCTCTCCTGATGCAACAATTTTCCAAAAACCTCATCACTGAAAATAGCTTTAAGGAAATAGGCCTTTAACACATCAACCATTTTGGATGCTTTTCATATTCAAAGCATAATAACCCCATTCTTCATCCAAAGCATTATTTGCTAAACACTTAAGAAGAAACATTTGTTGACTAAGATACTGACCAAATCATGGGAGACAAAAGGGAATGCAAAGAAAACTTGTGGAGTTTCGTGTCATTGGTTCCATTCAATAATAATATAGAGTCTTTGTACCACCAAGAGGTGCTAATAGATTTGTTGGAAACTGTCAAATTAGCTTACAAATTATATAACTGCACATTCAATTTCACTGTCTACAAGAATAGAAATATCGCCATGGACACAGAAGAAATTAAAACAATTATCATGGAATAATCAACTCCAAAGAAATGCATTTGAAAACATAGATAAAATAGATGCTTTATAGGAAAATGTTACCATAAAAGTGATGATAAAGGATACACAAACTGTAAACTGACTCATTTTATTATAAGAAATAAAATATCCAAGGATTATCTGGTAAGAAATATCAAGCCTAAAGGCTAAAGAGCATTGGCTACCTGGGTTCAATTCCCAGAACTCACTGGTAGCTTTCTTTAACTCTAGTTCTAAAGGATCCCTTTCCCTCTTTTTTTCAGACTCATCAGGTTGTATTTATGTGTGTGTGTGTGTGTGTGTGTGTGTGTGTGTGTGTGTGTGTGTGTGTGCGTGCGCGCGCACGCGTGTGTGTATAAAATAACACCAGAATCTGATGTACACTATAGGTAATATTTTAAATCAGTGAGAAATAAAACAGACTATTAATTTGGGATTGAGACGACTACATTTACAGTTAGAGAAAATTATAGTTGATTGAGCTTCTAAATTTTCTAAAATGATTTAAAACAAACAATTCATTAAAGTGTATAAAATTTTAAAATTAACAATTTAGATATAAGTAAGACTTTTCTAAGTAAGATAAAAAATGCCAAAATTGAAAGAACACATAGTTATTAAGATCTATATTTTAATGGAAAAAAAGCATTATATTTAACAACAAATATTCTAAACAAATAAAAAAACAGAAAAATTGCAAAAATATATATTATACTTCATAAAATATAGTGATTATTTAATACACAAAAATTAAAAGTAATCAATATGCCAGTTAAGTGAAAATTAGTCAATAGTATAAATAGGTTCTTAGAAAAAAGCTTAATTAAATTATACACAAATGAGCTTATTTTCACCTTTACTCAAAATTAAAGAAATGCATATGATAACAAAGAAAACACACAAAAGGGAGATAGTTTCTTGCACATCAGATTGTCGCAAAGGATTAAGATGTTAGATTATACAGTGTTGTTAATGAAGATGTAGGGAAAGGCATATTTTCATCCTCAGTTTGTTCGAATTGGTCTTAATAATCCAGTGGAAAGCACTTTAAAGAAATCCACCAAATTAACCATACATAAGGCTTCTCACCTAGGGATTCAAATTTCCTGAAGTCAGTTAGTGAGCCTTACATGCACAGAACTGAAGACAAGTACACATAAAACCCACAGCATCATCTGGCATAGAAAGTTAGACAACCCAAATGTGCAGTCCAATGGAAACCAACACATCTTTTAAACATAAAGTAGACATACTGTCCACAACATAAGGCAAGACATATTCTACATATTCCTCCATTTGTAAAGTAAAAGAACTAGACAAATAGCTTTTAAAATAGCGCCCTCCTCCCCACCCCCCCGACACGCATGTGTAGAACTCTTGAAATGATAGGGCAGTAACTGTGAGGAGTGAGATTGCCCTTGGAAGTCACCAGGGATCTAGGACAGGAAAGAGGTCCCAGGTCTGTTCTGGCTGTGTTTTCAACATAATTTTATAATTATTATTTCATGAGACCATATTTTAAATCACTTAGAAAAAAAGGAATGTCAAATAGTGATCTAACAATACTGGTTTATAAATTGCCTATTTAAGTTTGGGCTTAACACTGTTCCTTTGGGTTACGACTCCCAGTTACTCTATTATCTCATTTCATTTCCATCTTAAGGACTCCATTTAGATGCCATTGTATGATCTGGGTGTGGTGGTGTCTGCACATCTTTAATGCCAGCACTGCAGAGGCAGGCAGATCTCTGTGAGTTAGAGGCCAGCCTGGTCTACAAAGTCTAGGACAGCCAGGGTTCTGTTACACGGAGAAACCCTGTCTCGAAAAACAAAACAAAACAAACAAAAACCTACTGTATGACAGGAAGATTAGATCCAAATACACTCAGCTTTTATTTATGTGGATATGACTTACCATTTTATGCATATTTTGATTTTAATATAATATAATTACGTCAGTCTTTCCTTCCCTTCTCTATCTCCAACCTCTTCCACATCCCTTCAATGCAAACCTCCTTTGTCATCCCATTTCCTTTCAAATTCATGTCCTTTTTTACTTTAATTATTACACAAACACACACACACACACACACACACACACACACACATAACCTGATGAGTCTGGAAAAAAAAAAGAACTGTTGCTCTTATGTATCAAGTTGTTTACTACAAAATAATGAAACGTAATATAATAAAACGTCAAAGACAAAGTGTGTTCTAAGAACAAACTGTGTTCCTTGGTGAATAAGAATCCAGTGGCATCATATTCTTTGACTTTAGGAACTATATTACCTACTTCATTTTTAGACGTTGAACTGTTAAAAAGAATAAGCCCAAGGCATCCTATTTAATGAAACTTTAAAACTTCTGCTTGAAATTATAATTTAAGGGACAAAGATTTAATGAATTCATGTTTAGTAAGAGGAGTAGGTTTTAAAGATGAGTCAGTCGGTGATATTTCGTAGTATTAAAACAACAAATGGATAGCTTAAAATATTTTGTAAATACATTTGGTATTTAGTGTTTCATTTTTAGAAAATAAAACTTTGTGTGACTCTCTTTGGGATAATTGTGTTTTAAATTACAGAAAAAAAAAATTCATGTGTAACAAATGTGGCATTAAAATGGCTCCATGACACAGAACTTAAGAGAAATTGTAGCATTACCCATCCTTAAACATCAACAAAGAGTCTATTTCCAGATATAATTACATTTACTGGTTTGGAAACTATTTTTCTCCTTGTATTAGAGAATATTGCTTTTATTAAAAGTCTTTGGGGGGGTCTGGTGACATTTCACTGATTGAGTTTGGAAGTAAAGAACAAAGAGATGTTCCTTCTTATGTCCCGCATATGTGGGGTTTAATGTCAGGAAGATCTGGCTTTGATTCTCAGGTCTGCAAGTAAACTGAAGGTGTGAGCACAGGAAAGATGCTCAACTGCTCTGGGCCCTGTGCACTGACTGCAAATGGTCATGTGGGCAGGAACAATAATGAGTGTAGGCATTTGTCACAATGTCTGACATACGATGTTCTCAATGAAAGATGAATTTCCTTACCTGTGCCTATAAGTTGAAGTATACTTTCTATTTTCTTCTCAGTAAGGTTCAGGGTCTTATATATCAGGCAGTTAAGGGCTTATATTGATTTGTCTCGAGTAGAATCTTGTGCAGAGTGAGAGAAGGATCTAGTTTCTTTCACATGTAGCCATCCAGTTTTCTGAGCACATTTGTTGAAGATGCTTTCTTTTTTCCAATTTATATATTTGGCCTCTCTGTCAAAAAGTAGGTGGCTATGCAAATGTGATCTTACATATTGTATTATTTTGGCTATCCTGGGTCTTTTGTGATTCCATATGAACTTAAAATTTTTTCCAATTCCTGTGAAGAGTTGCATTGGAATTGTCATACAGTCTTCAGTGCATTTGTAGGTTGCTTTTTCTTAGGATGGCCATTTCTGAAATATTAATCCTACCAATCCATGGGTTACCTTACTTTGTGTTATTGTTCAGTGAAGTCTGATGGATACCCCCAACAATACAGGCTATCATCCTTGCTCTTAGTTACCCTCCAGAATTTGATGATAAGATCATTCTGCTAAAGACACCAAATAGTTGAGTCCTAGGACAATGAGAAATGAAGCTAGTGTTGATCTGGACTCTTCTTTCCTACTGGCTAGCTTTCATAGTGCTGGAACATTCTGTGTATGATTTTGTTGGAGAAAAACAATCAAAACTCTTACCAAGCTATGAACACTTTGAGATAAAATAATGTTTGGCCTGGACAGACATGTCTATAGGTGCAATGGAGGCATGAATGTTTTGGGAGTAACCAACTGCATTTTGACTGGATTTAAGGTCTGTTTCACAAGGTGGAACTTATGCATGGTACTGTTAACTGGGCCAAGAACCTGTGACTTAGTAGGTCCTAGGTGAGAAACTACTACTACTACTATTGGGCCGAATGGGAATAGTGTCAAAATACTCCTTCCATAACTATCTTTATACCCATAGAGAAATACACTGTTCGACCATCATGAGAGAATCTTCTTTTTTGCAGTAGATGTCATTTAGTACAAAGACACACAACTAGACAAAGTGCAGAGAATAAGAGACTGTGCGCAGGCTGAAATGGGACACCTGTATCACTCCTTTTTTCCCAAGGATTGAGGAGCATCCTGAAGATGGGGAGACTGAATGTAAGAGCCAGAGGCAGTAGAGAACCACTGTGAAACAGTGTTTGTTACATGACAGAGTTATTGTAGACGTGAACTCACAGTGGTTTGGACTGCATGAAGACTGCATGGGCAAAATGCCAGTATTGATGTGCGAGGCACTCATGAAGAGGAGCGTTTGGCAATTGGTGGCTCCTGGAGAAGTGTCATTTTTTTTTTTCACGTGTTCCAGTTGACGGCCCAACTCCCATTCACTTACTGGCCACATTAAATGGACTCAATAGGCTTAAAAAAAGAATATGTAAATTTTGGAGGGGAAGTACCGGGGAGTATAGGAGAAACTGGAGAGAAGAGATTTGGGGGATAAATTTGATCAAAACATTATATTCATGTGTGAAATTCTCAAACAATAAAATGCAAAGGCAAATTCTCAAACATGATGGTAGAAATTTTCAGTTCCATACAAAGAAGCATTAATAGTGTCGGGGGGGGGGGGCTCTCTCTCATGGCATAGGACTCAAGTTGGGCCAGCCATTGTTTGTCTATTCCCTCACTTTCTGCTCCCATTTTTATCCCCACACCTCCTACAGACAGGAAAAGTTGTGGGTTGAAGATTCTGTGACTGGGTTGGTATCCCCATTGCTCCACTGGAAATCTTGCCTGAGAGCCCACTCCTGACACTACTAATAATATTCTGCTATACTTGCACACAGGAGGATAGCATAGCATAAGTGTCATCTGAGTGGCTTCTACCGGCCACTGTTGAAAACAGATGCAGAGACCCACAGCCAAACATTAGACAGAGTTCAGAGAATCTTGTGGAAGAGGCGGAGAAGGATTGAAAGAGCTAGAGAAGACAAAGGCACCACAATAAAACCTACAAAATCAGCTAAAGTAGGCCCAACGGGGCTCACCTAGACTGAACCACTAACCAGAGAACATGCATGGGACAAATCTAGGCCTCACACACACATATATATATATAACAGATGTACAGCTTGGTCCCCATGTGGGACCTCTAACAGCAAGAGCAGGGGCTGTCTGTGACTCTGTTGCCCGCCTTTGGATCCCTTTCCCCTCATTGGATGGCCTTGTCTCGCCTCAATAGAAGCAGATGCGCCCAGTCCTCCTACAACTTGATATGTTAAGGCAGGTTGATATCCATGGAAGGTCTCCAGTTCTCTGAAGAGAGAGGGAATAAGGCATAGAGGGAAGGGAAGTGAGAGGGAGGCATTGGGAGGAGAGAAGGGAGGGGAAGCTCTGATCAGCAAAGTAAATAAAAAAAATCAATCAATGAAAAAAAAAGATAAAACATGAACAATTTTTTTAAAGTCAAAAGACCCAAAGGACAATGATTTGGAAGAGTTGTTGTTACCTGGTGCCTGATGAGAGCCTGCACAGCCAGGCCATTAGATTGTTCTTATAAGGTGGGCAGGATATTGACATGGTTAATGCACTGGAATTGAAGATGAGGCCAAGAGAAAGATTAAGAGTAAAGTGGCAAGTAGGGAAAAAGCAGTTTCCGTACATGTGCATATATGGTAGATGGTGGGTAAAAGGCGGGAGGCAAGTGGGTTAGGGAAGAGAAATCAAGCTGCTTCTTATAAAATGAGAGAACACTTTTTCCTATTTTTGTTATGTTTCTTTTTTTTAACAGATACATTTATATTATTACACATAAATTAAATAAACTATATACATCAGGAAGCACCACAAAACAATCAGGAATTATATAAATGTTACATTCATGGTGATTTGTATTTGGCAAACTTGAAGTAAACATCTTTCTTATCTTGTTGAATCTAAAATTCTGAATGAAAATCATTATCATATCTCATCTCTATTAACTTAAAACATCTATCTATGCTTAGGTTTTGCATTTGTTTCTGGGTTTGCTTGACACATGTTCAAACTGTCAGGAAATTTCTCAGCACCAAGAAAGCAATCCTGATGGACAGGAATGGATGGCTGAGAAGAAAGGGAGGATGGCTTGCTTATTTTCTGCATTGACCAGAGCACCAATATGTGTTTTGTTTTAAACTTAAGGTAGCTAACTCAGTCTGTGCTTCTGCCCTCTACTCAGCAGCCTTTCACACTTTACTTATGTACAGGGTAACTTTGGGGGCTGTAGGGAGAAAACCACATTCTAAACAGCTCCTGCAGGTCAGAGTGGCCATGTGGTGCAGTTCTGATCAATGAAGTGCTGTGACTAGGTCTCTGCTGAGTGCATGTGTCTGTGTCGTGGAAAGCCTTCACTGTTAAGATAATGAAGTCCGGGCTGGGTTGTCCTGTTCCTATTGTTCAAAGTTTGGTTACAGTATTTAGATATGCAACATTTATTTTTTATTTTTCATTTCATTTCTTTCTTTCTTTCTCTCTAATTTATTCATATCACATCTTTACTTTTACCCCTCAGATCCTCCTATACTCATCCTCTCTCTTCTTCCACCCTATTCTTCTCCCCTAGTCCTCTGATGGGGGGTCCTCCGCCCCCACCATCTCACTATAGCCTATCAGGTCTCATCAGGATAGCCTGCATCCTCTTCTTCAGTGGGACTGCAAGGCCACCCCACTAAGAGGAAGTGATCGAATCTCAGGCACCAAAATTCATGTCAAAGGCAGTGCCCCCCTTTCCACATGGAGAATGAGCTGTACACTGACTACATCTGGACAGGGCGTCTAGGTTCTCTGCCTGCATTGTCCTTAGTTGGTGCATCAGTTGCAACATTAATTCTAAACTGTCCATTGTTAAACACAAAGGTCCATGGGCCCAAAAGCCTGAAACAAAGAAGGTGATGTGGAGCAGCAGACCGAGACTAATCACTCATGAACTTCTTATCTTTCAGGAAAAGTAAATAAATGCATTTTGGCTTAATATATGTTCTCTGACCCCTGTTGTCAAACACATTAAGATCCAAGGCTGTGGACAAACAGTTCTGTGTGGTGACTATATTTCCTTCCTTTCTATTTTCTTTTTAAGGGAAATTGAGATATAGTTAACATGCCACACAACTCATCCATTGAAACTGTGCTGTTCAATGGAGTTTTTGACATATATTTGAAGGGCTATGTAATCATTACCACGATTTTTCCTCCCAGTAGAAATCTCTTACCTATTAGCAGTTATTTCCTATGCCCCATCTTCTCCCCTCCTAGTGCTTCTGGACCCTATGCAACCACTAATGTACTCTCTAATAGATTGTATGATTGTGTATAGTTTGTACATATTATATAAATAAAATATTATGGTATACGACATTCAGTGCTTGATTTTTCTTACTGAACATGTTTCTAAATTTCATGTGTTATAGTATGTATTAGTAATTCATTCTATTTTATGGATGGTAATATTCAACTATAACTTTATTATATTTTGTTTTTTAAAAAATTAGTCTCTCTCTCTCTCTCTCTCGTGTGTGTGTGTGTGTGTGTGTGTGTGTGTGTGTGTTTATGTCCACATGATTGCAAGTGCCCACAGAAGCCAGGGGCTCCCTCTGGAGCTGGAGTTATAAGTGGTTGTAAGCTTCCCGACATTGGTTCAGGGAAATTATATCAGGCCGTCTGGAAGGATTGTATGTGCTTTTAACCACAGATCCATCTCTGAAGCCCTTATCATATTTTCTTTATCTACCCATCAGTTCATGGATGTTTAGACTATTTCCACATTGCTTGGCTAGTACTAGTTGGACAATAGTTTTGTCTGTAGACAAAATGTGTAGAAGAAATAGAAGGTTTTTTTTTTCAACATCACATGATAGAATGGTTAAGTAACTGAAGGCTTTTGGTGTATTTAATGAGATTGGCTTTAGTTTACTCACACTGCTAGTTGGTTGCAGACCTGAGATCAGAAACCAGGTCTGTCTGACTTTAAAACTCACTTATCCTGTGCATGAGAGGAAACAGCAGCTCGTTGTACTTGACTTTCAACCAGAATTGACAAATGCCATCAGATTTCCAAGAGATTTTTAATGAAAGTAATATTCTTTAATGTGAAGATGAAAATAGTTTCTAAGCCAGTAAATGTCATTATGTCTGGAAATAAAATCTTTATTGATGCAGAAGGATGAGTAATGCTACAATTTGCTTCAGGATCTGTGTCATGGAAGCATCTTAACGTTGAGCTGATGGCCTAGAAATTTATTGGTTATTTCAAGCCCAAAGCAGATTCAGAGGATAGGCTGCTGCTGTAGCAGGGCAGAGTGCGGTGTGATAGAGGGCTACGCTGCCCAGGGAAAAGATATTGGAACAGAGACCCAAGTTAGAGAGGAGCAAATTTAAACACATTTTCCAGACAAGGCACTGGTGTAGACAGAGCAGTAGCTGCAAGTCCTGAAGTGGAAAGGGTGCTTCATGTGGAAGACAAAGCAAAACGGCTTGAGAGCCTTAGGCGAATTCATTAGTGGAACTCTTCAAAAGTCTCTAAGAATGCAATTGCTAGGCTCCGTTATGTCCCATTTTCAAATCCTTTCTGAAACAGAAATGTTATGCTTAGGGGAAAAGTTCAAGTGCAGTGCAATGACTCTTCCTCTTTGTTAACCAATGCAGGTTTTCTGTAAACAAAAATAAATTCCAAGGACAATGTTTTGAAAGAAATCTCTATGGTATTTTCTCAAGAGTTGTATCATTTAATACACACACACACACACACACACACACATGAAAACTAGCAATTTTTAGTGTGATTATGGTTAATAATGTCAATGCCTATTGTAGCAGTCAAAATCAGAGTAACAGAACGTATAGAATGAATCTCCCCTTATATATAGAAAGGGTATTTATTAGAATGACTTATGGCTGGCTATTAATGGAAACTCCAAAAGTCCAGTAGTTCACCAGGCTGGATGCCTTAACTGGTCTTCAGTCTAGGCTGGAGTCTTAAAGAAGTCAATTCTAATGCCAGTGAAGGGAAGAACTCACCAGCAAGGCAAGAGAAAGCAGACAAAGAGCAAAAACTTCCTTATATAGGGGTCCAGCAAAAGGTGTGGCCAACTTTAAAGGTGTGTACCTTCCCACCTCAAACATCTGGTTTAATTCCAGACGGAGTCGAGCTGACAACCAAGACTAGCCATCACACCTGTTCTCACTGTGTAGAAATGTGGTGAGTTCTCTAGACTTTGGTCTGGATAATTTTGGTGTGTGGTGATTTTAATTGTTTGAAAGTTTTTGTAATAAATTTTCCGAAAGTTTAAAAAAGGAATAATATATTAATACTTGTTAAAAGTGGGGATCATTATCTGGGAGTCCAGTGAAAATCATATGAAAATGTAGATTAAAGTGAGGAGTGGGGCTTGAGATTCTGGTAAGACTGATGCTAATGTTCAGGGATCACATTTGGACAGCACATGAGGACTTGTGCCTTCTGTAGTCTTCATCTTCATGTCCCGCGTCAAGCATGGTTCTCTTATCCTGCTCCAGCACACTCATCTGCAAACACTGGCCGACCTTCTCAAGTAGGAGCAAAGCAACTAAGACCCAAGGTCCCAGTTCACATGGCCTTCTCCCATTGTGGACTGTCCTCATCTTTGAGTGAAGGCTGATTTACTTGTTCTGCAGCATGCATCTATCCTTAACTTCTGAATACCTCATGTTCACATTGTATGGTCATTAGTAACAAATGTAATATTATTACTACTGTTCAGGAGGTCTCTAGGCAGTTATATAGGAAGGAAACTTCAGTCTAAGCAAATGGGGGATAAGGCTCAGAAGAAAGCTGTTAGCTAAAGACACATTTCTTTTTAATAAATAAAAAGAAAATTAAAGTTATAAACACAAGCTAAGCATAAGGAGCACCAAAGAATTCCAAGTCAAAACTGGGCACATGACTAATAAACAGGAGTTTTGTCTGTCTCAGGATATACCTTAATACTTACCCCTGATTTTTCGGGGGTATGTGAATGGCATAGACCACTGCCTTCATTTCTTCTCTATAGGCATATTTTCCAGCATGTTATTATATATTCCTTTGTTTTCATCCTCTTGCATTGGATCCAGTTGCCTTAGTTAGGACGAAATGGGTGCAACAATGCTAATGAGGGGCAGTGTCCCTTCCTGGACATAGTGTCAGAATAGGAGGTCATTTATTTTAATTTTTACTTCAGTGGCAGCATTAAAGGTCACAAGGAGATAATTTTGTGACAGGAGGTTATCACCAAATGACCATGGTATATAAGTTGATGTGAGTCTTGAATAATAGTAATTTCAGAAGAAATAAAACTTGGGCTGGCAACATGACTCAGTGGGTAAAAGTGCTTGTGGGCAAGCTTGATGACCCAAGTTTTATCCCCAGAACCCATAGTTGAAAGAGAAAACCAACTCCTGAAAGATATCCTCTCTCTCTCTCTCTCTCTCTCTCTCTCTCTCTCTCTCTCTCTCTCTCACACACACACACACACACACATTAGAATAGATAATCTTTGCTAAGAAAAAATGGGGATCATAACAGATGACATGGTATTTTGTAAATAATAGATGTTTACTGAGTGAACAGATGATTGAGTGAATGAAATACATTTGTATTCTTCAGAAGATTTTGCACTATCACATTTTAAAATTCGAGTAATTTCTAATATATGTATGCTGTTTAGATTGTAAGATCATATAACTCAGTATTGTTATGATTTAAAATTAATTTTATAAACAGATATGTCTTATGGTAGTGTACTTTGTTTTTCATTTTATTTGTTTATGTAATATAGAATAATCAATTTTTTGTTTTTTTCATTTTCTTAATTTATTTATTTTTTATTAATTTATTCATATTACATCTTGATTGTTAGCCCTTCCCTTGTTTCCTCCTATTCCTCCCTCCCTCCCACTTCCCGCCTTTTCCCCTCCCCTATGTCTGTGATTGAGGGAGACCTCCTCCCCCTATATATGCTCTTAGAGTATCGAGTCTCTTCTTGGTAACTTGCTATCCTTCCTCTGAGTGCCGCCAGGCCTCCCCATCCAGGGGACGTGGTCAGAAAAGGGGCACCAGAGTTTGTGTGAGAGTCAGATCTCACTCTCCACTCACCAGTGGAGAATTTCCTGTTTGTCGGCTAGGTCTTGGTAGGAGTTCGAAGTTTACTGCCTGTGTTCTCCTTGGCTGGTACCTTAGTTTGAGGAGGACCCCAGGACCCAGATCTGCCTGTCATAAAGTTCTTGTAGGTGTTCAGGACCCTGTGGATCCTACTATTTCCCCATTCTTCCATGCTACTCTCACCTAAAGTCTCAATAGGCTGTCCTCTCCTCTGATCCACTTTCCTGGCAAGTAAAGTTTTTCATGGGACGTATCCCTTGGACTAGTGTCTTGATATAAGTGAGTATATACCATTTGTCTCTTTTTGCTTCTGGGTGAACTCACTCATTATGATAATTTCTAGATCAATCCATTTGTCCACAAATTTTGGGAATTCCTTGTTTTTAATAGCTGAGTAGTATTCCATAGTGTAAGTGTACCACAGTTTCTTAGTCCATTCTTCTACTGAGGGACACTTAGGCTGTTTCCATGTTCTGGCTATTATGTATAAAGCAGCTATGAACATGGTTGAGCATATGTCCCTGTTGTGTGGTAGGGCATTTTCTGGGTATGTTCCAAGGAGTGGGATAGCTGGGTCTTGAGGAAGCCCTATTCCCATTTTTCTGAGAAAGCGCCAGATAGCTTTCCAAAGTGGTTGTACTAGTTTGCATTCCCACCAGCAATGAAGGAGTGTTCCTTTCTCTCCACATCATTGCCAACATGTGGTGTCATTTGAGTTTTTGATCTTAGCCATTCTGATGGGTATAAGGTGGAATCTCAGTGTTGTTTTGATTTGCATTTCTCTGATGACTAATGAGGACGAGCATTTCTTTAAGTGTTTTTCAGCCATTTGATATTCCTTTGTTGAGAATTCTCTGTTAAGTTCCAAGCCCTATTTTGCAATTGGGTTGTTTGGTTTTGTGGTGTTTAATTTCTTGAGTTCTTTATATTTTTTTGGATATTAGACCTTTGTCAGATGAAGGGTTGGTGAAGATCTTTTCCCAGTCTGTAGGCTGTCGCTTTGTTCTCTTGACAGTGTCTCCTGCCTTACAGAAGCTTCTCAGCCTCATGAGGTCCCATTTATTAATTGTTGACATTAAGGCCTGGGCTGTTGGTGTACTGTTCAGGAAGTTGTCTTGTGTGCCTATGTGTCCCAGACTCTTCCCCACTTTTTCCTCTAACTGAATTAATGTCTCTGGTTTTAAGTTGAGGTCTTTAATCCACTTGGACTTGAGTTTTGAGCATGGTGACAAATAGGGGTCTAATTGCATTTTTCTACATGTAGACATCCAGTTAGACCAGCACCATTTGTTGAAGATGCTATCCTTTTTCCATTGAATAGATTTGGCTTCTTTGTCAAAAATCAAGTGAGCAAATGTGTGTGGATTCATCTCTGGGTCTTCAATTCGATTCCATTGACCCACCAGCCTATTGCTTTGCCAGTACCATGCTGTTTTAATTACTGTTGCTCTGTAGTACAGCTTGAGATCAGATATGGAGATTCCTCCGGAGGATCTTTTATTGTATAGGATTGTTTTTGCTATAGAATAATCATTTTAATAATGCTAAAGCACTATTGTTGGTGAAGTGTTAAGACTACAAACATTAAAAAATGAAGGGGAAAAAATGCTGAGCATGGTGGTACATGCCTTTATTCCCAGCACTAAGGGAGGCAGAGGCAGGAGGATCGCTGTGAGTTCGAGGTCAGCCTGGTCTAGAATAGCCAAGGCTACATAGAAAAACTATATCTATAAAAACCTAAAAAGAAAAAAAAGAAAAGCTTTAAATGTAATTTTTTTAGTAGTTCATATGCCACTGATGAAGGTATTTGAAAACATGGTTAAATATTTTACATATCGTCAACTAAAGTGTCTTAAAATTGCTTCTACATGATTGAATATATGCTTATATTCTGGGTGCTCATTTGCAGGTTTTATTTAAGTTTTAGTTTTGAATTTTTTCCTTTTCTAAAATATATAAGTCCTAATGAAGTTATGGTTCTAATGTGAAAAACAGGGCTATGTTAAGGCTATAGATCACCAATTAGGAACTACTAAGAAACTGAATAGGTGAGAAATATGTGTTTCATATGATTATTTTATTGACTGTAATATTAAATCTGTATGCCATAGGGCCAACACTTTTTTTTAGTTACTGTCTTGATTGCTAATACAGGCATTTGGTCAATAATTATTCTCAGTGGAAGTTATAGTGATAGCTATGGCATTTTCTTTTGCTGAAATGGTTGAAATTTATTTATTTACTAATGTTCACTTTTGTGGCATTATTACATTATTAGTCACACAGCATTTGTTTTCAAGTCATAATCTCCTGAAACTGGCTTCTTGAACACTCCATAATATTGGTTGATTATGTTAAGTGAATAGCAACATATAGTAGGATTCACCAATCCAGGTGTGCCGTGGCTGTTATGATTAATAATTAAAGCAATGAGCTATGAGGTAAGGTATAAGATAGTAAAGTATAAGAATATACCAGGCAGCAGGTATTATGTTGTAGAGGAGGTTATTAAATGAGCATGGGAGGAGAAGAAGGAGGTGGGAGAGGTACCTGAGAGAGAGAGAGAGAGAGAGAGAGAGAGAGAGAGAGAGAGAGAGAGAGAGAAAAGAAGAAGAAGAAAGAGGAGGAGGAGAAGAAGGAGGAGGAGGAGGAGGAGGAGGAGGAGGAGGAGAGAGAAAGTAAGAGGCTAGAACAGGTAGAGGGAGTAGAGACAGAGGCCATAAGAAGGGTCTATCCTTTTATATGGCCCTGGGCAGGGTCACGCCCCTGTGGCAGGTAAGCAATGATGTTACAAGTAGGCAGACTGGAGCAGAATGCTAACATTCCTACCTTTTCCTATAATTAAAAAATGAGGAACGTTGGATTGTTTTTATATAAGGTAATTTAAAGTGTATAAATGCAGGTTCAGTAGAAGCAGCTTGTGGCTGCCATGTAAGGGGAAAAGAGAGAGAGAGAAAAGCAATATTAACAAAATGTCCAGATTATATGGTGTAGAGGAAGGAAAAGCACTGCCCTGAAAGTTTAAGGTGAAGGGCAGACTATGTCAGTCATGTCCTGCAGCAGATAGGGACGGAGGAGTGCTGGGGGAACCTGGAGCTGTTTGTACTGGCCAGGAGCACACCATCTCAGCCTTTTGTAAGTGGATAAGGGGCTAAGTAATCATCTTAACTACTTCCTGCTGATAATAGGGTGGCGATAGGGGGTTTAAAAGGTTGAAATGTTGGCCAGGTTCCGGAAGAACAGGCTGGCTGCTGATTTGTTGTTCAGGGTCTGAGAACATCTGCAGCTGGGAAAGACATTGCAGGTCCATCTGGCACGATTTCTGAGTTTGGATGGGAGCACTTGTGGATAGCTGCTTTTATGATGTCTCAGGTGTAGGAATTCTGGCAGTATACTGGAATACATATGTAGGCAGAAGACAAACTTAGTAGGTTAGGGAGAGAATTCAAAAGTTTGTACATTTGAAACTCTTGGGAGAACAAAGAGAAAAGGCTTGAGACAACGCTGACAATGTGTGAAAATTTTGCGAGAGCAAAGAAAAGGTCTGGATATAGGGAGTGTCCTTCCATTTTACCCAGTTGCTGGCAATAATTAAAACAGTTTAGTTTTGGATCTATCCAAGTTTTGTTACAGGGGCATGTAAGTTTAGAAGCCTTTAATGTGGGTGTAGGAATTTGAGAGTCTCTAAAAGACATCCCAAAGGCATGCCAGGAGGAACAGGCATCTGGATGTGTCCCATGGGGAGATGAGCTCAGTAATCCATTAGGGCATCCCTAAAAACGAATAGTGACCCAAACAACAGGTGCAGACCAGTTAGTAGCTCATCAGCACTAACTAGCGATCAACAGCGCAGGTCAACAGATGAGGTAGTTTCAAGTATGCAGCTACCCAGTGCACCAGGATTTCAGATCAGACAATGGCCGTGGGAGAGCAGCTGAAAAAAAAGCTACATCAGAAGACTCACCCGATGGGAGCGAGCCTAGTTGAAGGTCAGCAAAGAGGTTGGGTACCTCTGCTCCCAGTGACCAGGGAGGTGCTGGCAGTCTCTTGGACAAAGGGAAGCATTTATGTGACCAGGAAGGGGGAATTTAGCTGGTCTTCGTGCAGAAAGGTAGGAATCAGGTAGTTAGATGAGGGGAGTCCCAAAACCAGTGAAAAGGGGAAGGAATCCCACCCTTAGAGATAGGCGATAGGTGGGAAACTTAGGCTCTGTATTGTAGTACTTATCTGGATTCCACTTGACCTGAAGATGGATTTCCTGTAGCTTACAAGAATCCTTTAACTTCATAAAGGGAGATAAATTGTAGACATGCTAGCATCATCACTGTTTATAATCTGCAGTGAAATACACATTGTTAGACATGTGTACACATTGTAGGAAAGGGCAGTAGACATATGGCATAGTAGAGACTTGGGGAAAGGGCTTTATGTTAGGAGCATAAGTACTCTGAGGTGAGCTTAGGGAAGGCAGAAGCCTTTCTGGCCTCTGTGGAACAGTAACATGGGGGAGGACAGAAATCTCCTGTAGAGCAGAAGGCAAAAGCTCACTTTAGCATCAGTACACATCATGAAAGAGGGGCTTCTTCCCTCTGTTTAGAAGACTGGATAATCTAAGCACAATGAGAGACATTTTAGGAAGAAAACAAACAAAGAGAAACTTAAAGTCTTGAGCTTGGAACTATGATAGGATCGTATTGTGGAATGTTTTCTATAGTTAGATTAATAAACTAGAACTCCATTGATCAGTGTCAACACTCTGAAGAGTTAATGCAATAACATAGGAACAGGATAAATAAAACAGCTTTTAGACATGTTGACCTTTATAACTTGTATTTACCAACTTAAAATACATTTTAAAACGTCTTCTTGGAAGCTTTAAGACATAGGTGAAATTGCTCTAAGTAGTCACTGTCCTTTATCTAAAAGAATGGTAACAAGGTAGACTGTATCTATACCTGACACTTAAAAGTTTGGTCTCCTGCACATGAAGAGGGCTGGGAAGATTCCTGAAGTTTCCCATGATAGAAGCTGGCCATGTGACTATGTAACCTGGGTATGAGTTTAAAACAGACCTGTAGCATTACCCTGGTTTGGTGAGCTATCTGTATACTCCACCAGGTCAAGAAGCTTGAAGGCTAGAAATGTCTACAGCTCTTGTGCTGCTTGAACCTCCAGTGGCTTGGCACAACAGAATAAGCCTGTGCGTGAGCATTGACATCCATAGGCCAAATTTGCTAGCAGGCTAGGCTGTGGGACCAGTGTCTCATTCTGGTTGTAGCAGCTGTGAGATCAGTGTCTCCTTTTGGCTGCATCTGAAACAGGTCCTGGGCAGAGCTGGCTCAGGCTGGACCCCAGCAGGAAGGGGTATTGCAGACCTCTAGTTTTTCCTCAGGGGTAGTGGCTAAGGCCTGCAGAATAGTTTGCTGTAACTGACCCAATAGGGACAGCTTTTCTTGGGTTTGAAAGATTTTACCAGTCCTTATATAGGGTTCAGAACACAACCTTAGCCTTTTAATTAGAAAGCCGTATCAAACCCATTAGCCAGGAAGCCTGTAGTTGAATCCAGGTTAGCTGATGACAGGAGAAACAGCATTTGTTAACTTGTCTAAGAATTAACAAAAGCATAAATTGGCAACAAAAAAAAAATCACATTTTGGATCAGGATAAGGCATAGCCAATAAACAATTGTATACCCAATAAATAAGCGTACGATTTTCGGTTTTTTTTTTTTTGAGAGAAGGAAAGAAGTCGGAGACAATTTTTATTTTTAAGAGTTGAAAAATAGTTTTAGAGAAAGCAAGTTGTCAGTTTCAGTGGAGACGGAGGACATTGACTCTGCCTTTGGCCTTACCTGGCCAGTCTGTAGGTAGGCAAGACCTCCAACAAGCCTGCAATGGGAAAGGGGGAGTGGCCAGAGCATTGGCAGGAAGCTAGTGGTCACGTGGCCAGATGGGGAGGAGAAAGGTTGTACCCTTAACATGGTGGCTACTGCATAGTGGCAGATTTAAAAACTCAAGGTGGCTGAGCACAGTACAGATAAGGAAGAGGAGCTGAGGAGCTGCTGTAGCCCTGTTCTGTCCCAGTTCTGTACAGCCTGCATAATAGAACAAATCAAACAGAGATACACCTGGGGTGCGGTGGGGGGACAGCGGAGGTGACTGGCAGGACATGGCCAGAGAGTCAATGCATAGGGCTGGAACACAGCCAGTGGGTCAGTGTTGCGGCTGGAGGAATGAACAAGGAAGGCAGGGAGCCACGAGGGGCCCAGCGAGATGGCCGTTATTGGCCTCCCTCAGAATCAAAGTAGACCATCTGAGGCAATACGCCTTCTGGGGACTTGGAGTCCAATCAGAGGAAAGCTGCACGCTTAACCCTAAAGAAGTCTACAGCCGATGGAGAGCTTAGCAAAAATAGGAGGGTTGACATTTACAGGTAGCTTATCAGAAGTATAGCAGGCTGGCAGGCAGGCAGCACTGTTGAGGGGAGGTGCAGCCATGCGGACAGAGGAGGGGAGATACTTGCGTTCTGGGTCCTGGGAGAGAGTGAATCAGCAGAAATTTGCCTCAGCTTAGAATCGTGGAAAAGGTGGCAGTCTTGAGAAGCTGTCTGGAAGGCTTGGTCATAGTTGGCTTTAGGCAGGCACAGGAAGTGGGAGAGCAGACGGAATGGTCCTCTGGGTTTCATATCTGAGTCATGGCTCCAATGTTATATTTAAAAATTAGGGCAGTATGATATAAGGTAATAAAAGTATAATAAGGTACCAGGCAGTAGATATTATGTTGTAGAGGAGTTTATTAAATGAGCATGGGGGCGGGGAGAAGAAGGGGAGGGGTACCCCCAGAGAGAGAGAGAGAAGAGGGAGAGAGAAAGAGAAAGTAAGAGAGTAAAGCAGGTAGAGGAGAGAGGAGAGAGAGAGAGGAGAGGGGAGAGAGGAGAGAGAGAGAGAGAGAGAGAGAGAGAGAGAGAGAGAGAGAGGAGAGAGAGAGAGAGAGAGAGAGAGAGAGAGAGAGAGAGAGAGAGAGAGAGAGAGAGAGCGCATGAGGAGGGTCTACCCTTTTATATGGCCCTGGGCAGGGTCACGCCCCTGTGGCAGGTAAGCAATGACATCACAAGAAGGCAGACTGAAGCAGAATTGCTAACAATTGCTGCCTTATGCAACAGTGCTTTATAGACTGTCCATTGTTAGCATATACATTGCTGCAGTGGGGAGAAAGAAGGATAAATGAACAAATAGGAAATTAATAACTCAATTTAAAATACAGAAAAGTAGTAGTTGTTAACCTGTGGGTTATAGGCATAAGGTTATTGTGTAATTCAAGTTCTTATTTCTGTACCCCCCCTCCATACCTGGTTGCAATCCTTGTTATGAGAATCTCCTGCATTAATGTTGTATAAACACTGCTTCCCCTGCTCCCCAATTGTCCCCTGGTATGCATAGAGCAGACTACAGCCAGTCACTGAGCAGGGGAGAGAATAGGGCTGGACTTCCTGCCATCCAGAGGAAGAGGAGGAGTTAGAGGAGAAAGTAGGAGATTCAGCCATGGGTGAGGTACAAGTGAGATGAGGAAAGGAGCTGGCCTATCTCCTGCTGATTAGGGGCATTGAGTTCCTTTGTGGTGAGTTTGATCTGTGTTGATAAGGTATCTCCAACCAGCATCCAACCATCCAGCAAACAGCAACCAGAAACAGGAGCAGCCGCCTCCCCTCTCAGGGCTCTGGAATTATATACCCTCTGAAGAGTCCCCAGAAATTTGAACATAAACTATCCTCAGCTGGCAAAATCATGCCCCTGCCAGAGCAGGAGACACATCCTAGTCAGCTTACATGTTGTGATCACAGTCCATCTTTGGGAAAACTGAAGGCAGGGACTCAAATTCTCACCTCTTCCTGGATTATATAGGGCTGCCATCTTGACTCGTGCTTTCTTCTCTTTGTCTCCATCTCTCTGTCTGTCTCTGTGTTTCTCTAGTGAATTTCTCAGGCATCCCTTATAAGGATACTAAGCTTATCAGACCAGCAGCTATAGCATCATCTCATTAATTTCATCCTTAGAGTGAGATATCTTCAAATAGAAACATACTTGGAATTAAAGCTTTAAATATAAATGCTAAGAGGAAGTGGCATTTATTATATAAAACACAAAAGCAAAAAGTACAAAAGTTTTACTACAATTGATCATCAAACAGTTTCTGACAAAATAGGAAAGTGCATTAGGCAGTGTGAGTTCTTGTCAGTGGGTAACCTCTTCAGTATCACACACTTACTCTCTGGTGTCTGCTGTTGATTGAAACAAGTAGACACCGATTGGACACTGACACATATTCTATGTGCTGGTTTGGGGAGGGGTGGATTTTGTGGCTGTAAAGTCTAGTACACACTACTGAATTTGGTTACACATAGGATGCTTACTCAAAGCCTGGCTCCATCTATTAGTGCTTGAGTGGAAGATGTCAGATACTCTAAAACCCAAACCAGATGTTATGCCATCAGAATGAAAGAATGGATCTTTGAAGTGCCACTGCACAAGCAAGAAGAGAAGAAACAAGCGACTACTCTCAAACTCTGTGCTCAGTTTCTTTCATATCTGAGAACTTGCAAATCCATGCCTCATTCAAGTTAGCAACCATTTTACAAAACAAAGGCCAGTGAAAACCAATTTGTTAATTCTTTTGTATTTAAAATTATTTTACTCTCAACATTACCAGTCTGTGAGACAACTGCAGACAGATTTATTGGTCAGAAGCTAAGGCTGGCATTTTTACTTTGAGTTCTCTATTGCTCAGTAAATGTATGCAGTGCAGAGGGTTACACAACAAGTTGAATGGATGAATTGGCACTTCAAGAGTCAATTAAGACTAAGTTCTAAGTGGTTTGCATCATTCTTCAATTCTGTGTAGTTTGTGTAAAGTTTTCCTTGAGTTCAACTTGCTTCTGAAACCTACTTTGCTGTCTAAAAATTATAGAAAGGGAAAAATGATTGGCATCCTTTCACTTGGTCAGTTTTTATTGAATATTTTCTACCTACAGTGTATTTTTAAGCCACAGAAAGTGGTAGCAGGGGAGACAGCTCAGCTGATAAAGTGATTGTCTATATAAGCATGAATACTTGAGTTCAATCCCCACAACACACATAAAATCCAAGGCATGGTGGTGTGTGTTTATTATTCTAGCTCTGTGGGAGACACAGATGGGTCTCTGGGGCCTTCTGGACAATCAGTGTAGCCTAAATAGGTAAAGCTTTCAGGCCATGGAGAAACCCAATTTGGAAAACATACCTGAGCAAGGGGGTTGGGAGGAACTGGGGAGACAGAAGCATCAGCCAAGAACCATGTATGGACTGGACCTAGGCGCCCTACACATATGTACCCAATGGGTAGCTTGGTCTTCATGTGGGTTCCCTAGTAAGGGGAGCCGGGGCTGTCTCTAACAAAATTCTGTTGCGTGCTTTTTGATCACTTCCCTCTAGTAGGACTGCCTTGCCAGGCCACGTTGGAAGAGGATGTGTTCAGTCCCGATGAGACTTGATGTTCTAGGAGGGGTAGATGGGAGTGCTCTTCTTTTCTGAAGGGTAGGGTTAGGGAGACAGGGGGAAGGAGGGAGGGAGGGTAGGGGAAGGAGGAAAGGATGGAGGGGGCAATGATTGGGATGGAAAGTGAATAAATAAATTAATTAAAAGAAAGAAAGAAAGAAAAAAAGTTATGCACATTTCTGGCTTGATAGAACACATCTTGAATCCTAGCACTGGGGAGGTGAAGGCAGATGGATCTCTGAGTTTGAGGCCTGCCTCATCTACATAGCAATTGGCAGGTCATCCAAAGCTACCATAATGAGACCCTGCCTCAAATCAATCAGTCAAATAGAAGTGAACAGTGCTTAAATAATAACCAGGCTTCCTCTTGCCTACTCCTCCTGTACACTCAGGAAGAAAGCAGCTCCAGATACAGTAGTTGTGGTGGCGGTGACTCTCAGTTGTTGACTTGATAAGATGTAGGACTGTCTGACCTTTGGGGATGTCTGTGGTAGGTTATCTTTTTAAGGTTAACTGGGGAGAGAGAATGGGCCCACTGTGGCTGGCACCATTCTCTAGATGAGGATCCTGGGCTCTATAAAAAGGAGGAAGAAAACAGCAGAAGCGTTCATCACTCTCTTGTTTCTGACTGCAGATGTGATGGGACCAACTACTGAAAGCTCCTTCTGCCCTCACTGCCCTGCCACAGCCTCCAGCTGCGAGCCCAGATAAACCCTTCCGTTCCTGTGTTAAGTTCACCAGGATATTTTGTCAAAGTAATAGGCAGAGTCATTTGTTTCCTGGAACTTTTTATTGACAGCAGAAAGTACAGGCAATGAGGAGTTGATATGTGATGGCTACTAGCTGGGTTACTAGAGCACTTACAAAAGTCACCTTTCCTAGATGTGGCTTATTAGATTTGTTTCTGGGAAGAAAAAAAAAAAAAGACCCAGGAGCTGAAGGTGAATGGGTCCAAACTATGGAAGGGACAGAGAATTCTGAAGATTGCTGCACGCACAAGGTAGCATGTACTTCAAGGCAGATAATCACTAACCCAATTGGGCATGTGTGTTACAGGGAAGCTGGGAAACAGACTGAGGATGAGGCAAGACGTATGACTGGAAGCTAACTAAGAATGGCCTTTTAAATGGAAACTTTCCATAAACTCTCTGATAGTACTCCTGAAGGGTTTCCCCCAGTAGATTGGCATGATCAGATCCATTTTTTAATGACAGTGCCAGTAGGAGTGTGGTAAATGTACTGAGGGTGTGATGTGAGAATTCTGATCTAGGATAGTTAGAAATTATTGCAGTGATCTGGGCAAGTAGCGATGAAGTCCTGAACCAGACTACTTCCCAAAGACATAAAAAATATTTCTTACACAGTCTTGGGTCAGATGCTCTATGAATTATCTACAAGGAAGCAGATAATAATATCTCCTTGCAGGAAGAGCTATTTGATTTCTTTTATAAAAAAACAAAACACAAACAAACCTGTCAACCCTGTCTCAAAGCAATGTAATTTCTAAGATCTCTTTGACAAAAGAACAGTTGATCAGACATTCACTTATCTGTGCTTACAAAACGTCTTCACCTTTTCTAGGAAAGCCTATGTAGATTAATCAGAACTAAATCCACAAATCTTAATCATAGGACATGTTCTGTCATCTGCCAGTGTATTTTCAAGTCTGTGCAGTTATGACCTTATGCCATGATGAACGGATGGACTGGAAAGATCAAAGTTATTTCATCTGGTCCTGTGTGTTGGCTCTTTTTCTTAATAATTAAACTTTATTATACAACCCAACTAGCTTACACAAGAAGGAAAAAAGGTTAAAGGGACAAAAGAATGAACCCTTCGGTATCCGTTCCATGGGACGGGTCCTTAGGTGTCTCTCTGGCCCGCGTGCTGGTCCAGCCAGTCCGCTGCTTCCCACGCTCTCTCCCCCAGCCCCAACTTGTTGTTCTTTCCTCCCCAACTGCCTGAGTCACGTGGGAAGGGCCGTCTCCTTCTCCCGGTGAGGGTCAATTAGAAAGACAGTAGTCCAGGTGGAGTTCCCAGGTCTGCTTCCTGAATTCCAGACCTAGGATGGCTCCACTCAGTCTGTCACAAGGTATTCATGGGGTGCCCCAAAGGTAAAGCCCGCCAAGACTGCTTCCACCTGTGACAAAGCTTAAGCTTTCCCACACCTGTGATTTATAATTTCCAAATCAATGGGAAGAGAAAATAGAGGCATCAAACACCCATCTGCACTTGTACCAGGTCATACACTGTAATGCTATTCAAACACAAGTTTCCATGGTAAACAAGGCAAGACTTGCCAATATTTCACAGGTTTCCAAAAGGCAGCGATGTCCCTCTTGGGAAAACTTTGTAACTGGAAAAGAAAATCTTTACAGATGAAATCTTCAACAAAGTCAAGTCACAGACTATATTTCTGCAAATGCTTCTTGCCAAATATCTCATCAACAAGCATGGCTGGCAGTGACCCATCCTACTGCAGAGGTGGTAAAATGCTCCCGCCAATACTTGTTTTCATTTGCTTTCAACTTCCTAGAAAAAGAAAAAAAAAAACTTACTTTGAGTTGAAATGTTCCATGTTTCATCCAGGTCCAAAGGTTACTTAAAAAGATTTTTTTGAGAGTTGAATTAAATTCAAGTGACATTTGTAAAGTTTAGTCACTTGGGAAGAAGGTACGTGCACACAAAGATCTCACTGGGTAACACACACATGCACATACATAAAAATTACATTTTCCCATTTTTTTTTTGTGACTTTTAAAAGACTAATGATTTTGGCTGTTTCTCTTGAAAAGGTTTAACCCTGTTAGGATTAGGAAATCCATCTTTTAAAATCCCTTGATTTAAACAGACCTTTGCCTATGAATAACATAAAATGAGACCTTATATATGAACTCACAAGATCTTTAAAAAAATGGAGTACATGATACACATTTAACAGAAAAATTGTTTTACAGATAAAAGTTTTAAGTTGAGCATGATGCTGCACACCTGTAGTTCTAGAACTTGGGAGGCTGAAGCAGGGGGATGGAAAGTTTGAATCAAGCCTCTGTCTTAATAGAAGAATAACAAGAAAAGTAATTCAGTTAAATTTAAAATTCTACAAAATAAAAGAGAGGTCCATGATGGGGGTATTGTCTTAGGGTTTTATTGCTGTGAAGAGACACCATGACCTGGGCAACTCTTATAAAGGAAACATTTAATTGGGACTTTGGGACTGGCTTATGGGTTCAGAGGTTTAGTTTATTATCATCATGGTGGGAAGCATGGCAGTGTCCAGGCAGATACTGTGCTGGAGAAAGCTGAGAATTCTACATCTGGACCAGCAGGCAGCAGGAAGACAGAGTGAGACACTGGGCCTGGCTTGACCTTCTGAAACCTCCAAGGCCACCCACAATGAGTGACACACCTACTCCAACAAGGCCACACCTCCCCATGTCATTCCTTAAGTATTCGAATATATGAGTCTATGGGGGCTGCTCTGGTTCAAACCACCACAGACAAGTAAAACTGCTCTCAAATAATATATTATTTGATAGTAAAGAATAATAGGACAACGCAAATGCAGGAAGTGGTAGAGATGAAGACTGAACAAGGTAGCTTGGGAATGCAGAAGCACGAGAAATGATTACTGACAGGACGAAAGATGTAGTTTATTCTCTGTTTTGAAAGATTGAGGGTAGAAGGGAATGGGGAGCTTGGAATGGCGTTTCAGCGGAGAGCTTAGGGTGAACACAGTCGTGGGGGTTAGAAATGAGACTGGCCAGAGGAGCTAGTGTGTGGCACGGGAGAGGAAGGACTACAAACTGAAGTGGAAAGTGTTAGCTGTTTCTTACTGGGCGTGCTACTCATAGTTCGGGTGGTGGATTTCTGTCATTTTTGGGAGTGTTTCCCTGTTTCAGCCTTTTAAAGGCCAGTACTTCTCTTTGTCACGGGGCTCATTAGAAAGAACTGTCCCTCCACACGTTTGAATACTTTCTGGGGGGCAATGACATCTGTAAAATTGACTGAGTGAGCGCTGGACACCAACTTTTAGGGCAGGACTTAGTTCTTAGGTGATGAGGGGAGCAGGGTGTATGGGGTTTGATCAGGGAAAAGGCGCAGTCAGACTTGAGAGTCTAAGCAGTTGTTCCGGAGACTGGCTAGAGGAAGGGAACCTCGGGGAGCAGGAGAATCAATTTGGGCCCTTGCAATTGTGTAGGCAAGAGGTAATGCACACTCGAGCGAAGCGGTTTCATCACTTTCATGCTTGAAAATCTTCGCAGACATTTTTAAAGCGCTTCCTCTTGCTTCTAAAGCCCCACCGTACTGCACTGCGGAGCTCTTGTGCTGGAGTCGCTTTCCTGTTTTCTGCTTTCTGCAAATTAATATCATATGTTATACTCAGAATCACAAAAACAAGATTCCTAGAGGGTGATCATAGCGCCCTGTCTACAACACATGTTCTAATTATAGCACCAACGTACGGGGCAGGGAAAGCTCTGTTTAACAAACAAGTCCAGTTTCTCTGCTTCCTCTTAGATAGGATTTGGTGTCTTTCACTTTTTGACTCTTTCTCCCTCTTTAAAAGAAGACTCTGTTGACAGTACACTGAAGAAAGATCTGGAGTCCCAGATGTCAGAGCAATGGAAAGTTAGAGTGGAGAGGCATATGGTGCCTGTCAGAAGCACCATGAGTGGCCAAAACAGGAGACAGTGCCCAAGCGAGGGAAGCAAAGAGACGTTTCCTCTCAGCTGTGTGCAGGAAGTCCAGCAGACGGGTGGTGACTGCCAGAAGGGCATGGCTGCCTGGCAAGCATCAGTGCCTGTGTAGCAAAAGGGTGTCCCGACTCAACACAGCTATGACCTCATCGTGTGATGTGTCCTCTCCCTGCTGCTGGGATCTTGTCTGCTGCTTTCTGATTTTTTTTTTTTTTTTTTGGAAGAACTTGAGAAGAAACTGCATCCAAAGGATATACCACACAGACGTTTATGCTTAGTTTTTCCTCAGAAAAATCCATTTCACGTGTTTCCATTGTTGTTTGTTTGAACCGAAGTGGGATTCTTAGCACATTGCAGCTACTCTGCAACTTCTCATCTTAAGTGTTAGTCTGAGTTTATTCATTAGCCAAGCTTTTATTCTCCATCTCTTCCATGGGGCCATGTTTCTTTTAAATGTTTCCCAAACTGGCTTGTGTTCTAGACTTTCTGGGGCTATATTTCCACCAGGTATTTTTTTTTTGTGTGTGTGTGTGAAATTCATTAATGGTTCTATTTATACAGAAAAACCTTGAAAAAATAACAACACTGTTTTTAATCTCTCTGATGTTTTATACGGCATAATTTTTTTTTTATACATTCTAACTCATTAGCTTCTCCAAACACAAGAATTGAAAGGATCAATCCAAAATAAGTGCATCAAGACCCAGAGTTCCAGTCTAAACCCTCTACTATGAACCCATGTGTTCAGTCTTAGACTGTCATTTTCAGCAGCTGGTGTTCTGATGCCCTGAGTTAAATAAACAGGGTAGACTTCTGAGCAGTGAGCCTTTCCGGGAATGACACAGGATTTGCAGCTTTGAATAATGAACCAATATCAGTTTCATGGGAGGTGCTGAGCACTGCTTTCTAGAAGCTCTGCCACTAGGGCTGGCATGTAGATCAGTGGTGGAGTGCTCTCAGGTGGGGGATGTGAGAAGGAAGAGGAGAAAGAGGAAAATGAAGAAAAGGAAGGAGGAGGAGGAGGAGGACAACATTTTGTTTGGAACCAGCTTTTGTTGTGATAGACCTCAGTGATGGGGGACACTGGTAAGCACTTTCTCTCTATTTTTGTGTACAGTGACTCCAAGCAGAATTCTCCAATGGCTGTGGTAACTCCTACTTGCTCCTGTCAACAGCTCTTTGAAGGTCTTCTGGGTCATTCTCATCTTTTGTTTCCTGGAGTAGCTCTTTGGCAGGTAGACATCTCAGCATCACCTCGAGGGAAGATCACATTGCTTGAGAGCTTATCAAAATTTCTTCAGATTGACCCCAAAGTGAATTGGGGGGTGGTTGTCAAGGCTGGAGGGCCTGAGGATTTCCACTAGTTCTTAGGAATTTCTGGACTCTGAGGTAGCTTTAGAAGTTCTGTAACATTTCTTTCTGCAAACTCATTCTTTCTCTTGCTGTACATTTATGTGAAACAAATTCCATATCCTGGCCTAAGCATCTTCAGGTTATCAAAATGTCATGGTTTTCTGGCAGTGTCTCAGTGTTTCACAGAACTCAAATCAATCCCCATGACCACTTAGTAATAACATAAAGTCTATTAGGTTTGCTTCCTGTCCAAATTGCCCTTTTAATGTGTTAACTGCAAAAATCCTCATAATAATCATGGTTGAAATATATTGCATGCATTATGAAATACATAAAGAATAAGGAAATATCTATACCTATACTTTAATTCCCCATAAAATAGGAAAAAGTGTCACTTTTTAAAAACTTCATTATAATATTAAAAATATTTTTGAGATTATAATATCACACCATTTCCATTCCCTCATAGTCCTCCCACATACCCCTCCTTGCTCTATTTCAAATTCATGACCTCTTTTTGTTTCATTAATTGCTGTTACACACATATAATTCATGTATGTACATATATATCCTTAAACATAACCTGCTCAGCTTGTATGTTTTTTTCCAAGTTTAACCACTTGGTTTTGGATAGATAATTGGCATGCCCCTCCCTGAGCAAGTCCCATTTTAAAGAATATTTATAAAATGAAAAAACAAAACAAAAGAAAAGTTAAGGAGTAGTAAAAATGGGTCATTTGATTTTTGGTATCAACTGGATCCAAACATTTCTAGTGGATAAAAAATATATATCCCGTCAAAACATTTGAGTGCATCCTTTATTGCCATGGAAGACTATAATGTCACCTTCTTTGGGAGTGCACACTTCTTGTGTGCCTCTTGTTGTCTGGTAAGAACTTTTGTTGAACTTCTTCTACTCAACAACCAGCTCTCACTTTCCCCTGAGAAAGCCCATACTTTCCCATGGGGCAATGTTCCTGGCTTCATTCATTCAACCAGAGCAATCCTGTTCCTCTCCGTATGTTTGGTGCAGGGACCATGTGATCTGCATGTGATCTGGCTTTAACTGAATTTGGAGGTCTCTGCCCAAGCTCAAGACAATGCAGCCCTCACTCAATGTATACAGATCCATGAGAAGAGAAAGTCCCTTCTGCCCACTCCTCCTGCCTTGGATAGTGCTGAATGAAGATGTGGTTTCTGGGGTAGAGGACCTCTGGTTAGGAGACTACAAGCTAGAGATAGAAGCAGATAGCTTGGGAATGGTACAGTGGGGGCAAAAAGACTATCTTGGGTTTTGTTAGCCATACTATACTTCCATATTAGTCTTAGGGCCATGTCTTGGTTTCTGTGAAGTAATAAATGTTCCTGTATTTATGCCAGTCTTGTTTAAAAAATTGAGGTGGTGTGTGCCAACTATACAGCACTGAGGAGCAATAAGAGAATGAATTCAGAATAAGAGACATTGTCATAGCAACTTACATGGTAAAGCCTAAGCCAGTGGTTAGTGACTTACATCAGTGATTAAAGAAGTCATCTTCACAGAATGATTGGTTGAAGTGAAAATAGCAATGACAGCAATAGCAACAACTAGCCCTTTATTATAGATGAGTTGTATGCTTTCTTCCCTTTTTCTACAGAAGTGCAATGGGAATTATATTAGATAATACATGATTATAGGAAATCAATGCAGTTATTTATAAGTAATAAATTAAAGATGACAGATATTAATTTAGAAGTGACATTTCTATTTTAAAAATTCCCTTTAGATGCCAATCGTAGCACCTCCTTCCTCTCCTCCATCTTCCACAGTGCCTCTTCCTCACCTCCACCCCCCACCCCCGCCCCATGCCCCATGCCTCAGATAAGGACATCTGCACATCAAGTACCATCAGGACTGAGCAGAGCAGCCTAAGACTTCTTTCCCTGTGGCCCAGCGAGGCAGCCCCACCAGGAGGAAGTGATGGAAAAGCAGGCAACAGAGTCCATGTCAGAGACAGGCCCTTCTCCCTTTTCTATGAGACGCACAGGATGGCCAAGTTACTCATTGGCTTTGTATGTGTAATGGGTCTAGGTCCAGTTCATGCATGGTCTTTGGTTGGTGCATCAGTCTCTGGGCCCAGGTTAGTTGACTGTGTTTGTCTTCTGGCAGAGCTCTTGCCCCTTCAGGTTCTTCTATTCTTTCCCCTACTCTTCTACAAGACTCCCTGTACCACCCAATGTTTGTCTGTGAGTCTCAGCATCTGTTTGGATCCACTGCTGGGTGGAGGTTCTCAGAGGACAGCTATGCTAGGCTCCTGTCTGTAAGCATATCAGAGTATCTTTAATAGTGTAAGGGGCTGGTTCTCTCTCATGGGGTGGGTCTCAGGTTGGGGCAGGCATTAATTGGACTTTCCCTCAATCTCTGCTTTATCTTTATCCCTGCCCATTTTGTAGGCAGGTTAAATTTGGGGTTGAAGTTTTTGTGGGTAGGTTGGTGTTCCCCTTCCTCCACTAAGAGTCCTGTCTAGTTAGAGGGTAGCCTCTTCAGTCTCCATGACCCCTGCTACTAGGAATCTCAGCTAGAGTCACCTCCATATCCTCCCAGGAGCCTATCCTGTTATAGGTCTCCAGCTTGTCTCAGAGATGCCCTGCCCCTGGTTTCTCTTCTCTGTACAAGCCCTCTATCCTCTTGCCTCCTCTCCCCAGGTCTGATCTTCCCCCCTCATTAACATGTGTGTTTTCTGGGTCTGAATTATCTCATTCAGGATGGTCTTTTCTAGTTCTCTGCCATTTTTCTGCAAATTTCATGATTACCTTGTTTTCAATAGCTGAGCAGTATTGCAGTGTGTAAACGCACCACATTTTCTTTATTCATTCTTTGGTTGAGGGGCAGCTGGGCTTTTTTCCAGTTTCTGGCTATTATGAATAAAACTGCTATGAACATAGTTAAGCAAGGGCCCTTGTATGATATGGAGCATCTTTTGGGTATATGTCCAGGAGTGCTATATCTGAATCTTGAGGCAGAGCTGTTCCTAATTTTCTGAGGAAGCACCAGATTGATTTCCAAAGTGGTTCCACAAGCAATAGAAAAGTGTCCCCCTCCTCCACATCCTTGGCAGCATGGGCTGTCACTTGAGTTTTTCATCATAGCAATTCTGATTTACCTTTGGTAAATGGATTCTATCAATAAAAGCGTTCATTTTATTTAGACTTTCCAGTTTTGTGCAGTACTGGCTTTTGAAATAAGACCTAATGATTCTTTGCATTTCCTTAGTGTCCTCTTTTTCATTTCTGATTTTAATTTGGATACTGCCTCTCTAACTTTTAGTTGGTTAAGCTAAGGGTTTGTCTATCTTGTTGATTTTTCTGAAATATCTAACTTTTAGTTTTGTTCATTCTTTGTATTGTTCTCTTTGTTTCCAAGTTATTGATTTCATCCCTGAGTTTGATTATTTCCTGCTGTCTACTCCTCTTTAGTGCATTTGCTTATTTTTATTTTAAAACTTTTCAGATGCACTGTTAAGTTGCTAGTACGTGATCTCTCCAATTTATTGGGTGATTTTCTTATAATTAGCTAGGAAGAGTCTTTATTTCCTTTTGTTTTGTTTTATGAGACAGGGTCTTTATATGTAGTCCTGGCTATCTTGAAGCTTGCTATATATGCAATCTGGCCTTGAACTCACTGAGGCTCACTGGCCTCTGCCTTCCAAGTGCTGGGATTAAAGGCATGAGCCACCATGACTCTCAAGAAAATCATGCCCATGCTATTGCCATGCTCTCAAACAGCTATATGCCAAGTGGCAGAGATATGGGCATACTAGGCATAAAAGATCTAAAGTGTGTCTTTCCATTCAGTTGATCCTTCTTTATGTGTCATGCTTTAGGGTAAAGTCAAACCGCTCAAGGTAAGCAGGCTGTAGTGGAGAGCCCTTAGTGAATACTGTGGAAATGTGAAGCTGCAACATCCAACAGAGTGCTGTCGTCTCTTCAGAAGCCCTTTCTGGCCAGCTAACCTGTTCTTTGTCCCCTCCCATCCCCCTTCTTTCCTCACCCTCCTCCTCCTCTTCTTCTCCTTCTCCTTCTCCTCCTTCTCCTTCTCCTCCTCCTCCTCCTCCTCCTCCTCCTCCTCCTCCTCCTCCTCCTCCTCCTTCTTCTTCTTCTTCTTCTTCTTCATGATTTCTAATTGTTTTCAATAGACATAAAGCTTCATAAAGACCTTTGGGCTTCTGGAGAAAATCACTGACCTCCTAGAATTTCTGTTTCTCATAAGTAAAACGAGGACAATCTACCTAGTAGTTACAGTCATGTTTCTTTGGGCTTGGTACAATTTTAATTCCATTATCACTATACCAACATTTAAGTTTAATTTGCTCCAACTTACAGTGCTACAATTGTATCTAGATTATATACATGATGACTGTGTCTTGTGGCCACAATAGTAAAAGAAACCTGATTTGAACTTTTAATACCACCATTGAGCCAACCTACTTGATCAGCCACTATACTATAATTCTTTACTGTTCATATAAAGATTATTAATATTATATAATGAAAATTATTGTATTAAACCATCTCATTTTCTGGGTATAGTGGTGCATTCTTTTCATCCCAGCATGTAGGTAGACATATGAGAATCTCTGTGAGTTTGAGGTCAGCCTGGTCTGCATAGTGACCCTGCTGCCACCCCCAAAAGGCTCATCTAGTGATTTTGCCTGTGTGAACCATCCATCCACATCACTTTGTATTACTACTAAATGTGTAGTTATTACTGTTTAAATGCTTATGATCCCCAGGAATTCACATATTTGAACATTAGTCCCCACTGCAACAGTATCCAGAGGCACTGAGAACTTTAAGAGCTGGTTGGGGCTTTAAGAAGGATTCATCTTGTAAAACTGAGAGATGACAGAACTAGTTTACTCCTGGTCAAGTCTCTGATGGGGTTGAAGACTAGATAATTATAGTGCCACAGTTAGGCTTAAGTTGTTTAAGATTTAAGAAACTGTTTTAAGGTCTAGAAAGAGTCATTAAATTGATAAATGCAAGACATGACAGAGAATGATTTAGGTACAAAACTTTAGACTCACCTAGATAGGAGAGATAGTATTTTCTTCAAGGTTGTCAAATAAAAATGTGCAAAAAGTTTTTAATGTAACTTTAAAATATGGTTCTTGATTATTTCATAACTCTTCTTACTATATGTAGTTTATTATAAATAAATAAAGTCCATATGTAAAAAAGAAGCATTCGTCTTGTTCTTAAGGGACTGGATTGGTTAATACAGAGCAGGTTGTCACCCAGACAAGCCCTTGTGGTGCTCCTTCTGCGTAAGTCCATGTAGCCTTCCCCCTTTCTTGTTGTATTCTGACCTACTATCCTAGTGCCCACTGAAGCTTGGATTTTCAGCCTCTAGGCTTCTACCTCTAGCCAAAGTAAATGTCTTCCCTTTTGTATTTTCAACTCTCTGTTATACCTTTGCAGCTACAGAAAATAGAGTGGTAATGAGCTATTTCAGGGATAGGGACAGGGAAGGGAAAAGAGTGAGAGTGAGAGAGCTAGAGAGTGAGTGTGTGCCAGAGAGAGAGAGAGAGAGAGAGAGAGAGACAGAGAGGGAATTTTTTTGTTCTAGAATTTTCTAAAAATAAACTTAATTATTTTCTTAATATTAGATTAGAACATGTGGCTATGTTGTTAGCTGGGAGGACATTGCCAACTGGATTAACCTTTTGCATAGTGATCATTACCACAGCCAGAGGATATGGGAAGAAACACTGCTTCATTGCTTGGTAACTAGACTCTTTAATGAGGGGCAGGACTCAGTCCGGAAATCAGTGGAGCTGGCGTTTAGGGGTGCCTCTTTTACAGCCTCTGCCTCTTAACCCTTGTGTCAGCTTTCTGTGTTGTGAGGCTCAGAAAGGATAGAAGTATAAATTGTTTGTAAACTCTCAAGCTTGTAGACATATAGTTGTTACTTTATATTTGCATCTATATAACTGTCTAAGCCCTGACCCTGACACTGTGGTATATTTGGATAGTACAGTACACTTTCACAGAAATTTTCCCACCTCAGACATGAGCCCTTCTCATCTGTCCTCAGCCTGCTGTAGCAATGTTTTCTTACAGGAAAACTGATAGATGTGTGATGAGAGGATTTCTAAGTGATGGTTTTGACCCTGCATCACTTGATGATTAGAAATGCTGTGAAACTCCCACCATGTATCCCCAAATAGACATTGTTGTTGTCACTTCTATGGTGTTCTGACACATCAGGAGTGGCTGCACAACCACAGTTCGACAAGGTCACGACCTGGGCCCTATTCAGATGTCTCTCCCAGGGAGAAGCTTGCCTGTGTGTAAAGAGCAAGGACTTCACAGGAGTGGATACTATGTGAGCTTGGTATAGTGAAGGCACTTTAAAACCCTAGGATACAACTGAAGCTCGGAGTACCATCCATGCTTAGAATATGTGAGCTTCAAAGGTTGGGTTGGGAATAAAGACACAGAGGTTCACAGAGAACACAAGAGTTGCCCGAGGCTGTTCAGCCCATTAGTGGTCTGACAGGCTGGAAGCTAGACCACCTGATTCTCAGACTGGGTTCCTCTTTCCAATATCCAGCATAGCCTTATTTACACAGATGACATTAATAGAATTTCTCCGAGCAACTATTCAAAGAAATAGTCATAAAATACCAAAAAAAAAAAAAAAAAAAAAAAAAAAAAAAAAAAAAGCCTCATAAAACTTCTAAAATTCTTAGACGATTTGTATATTTTTTACACCATAAGCAAAACAACAGAGTTAAGCACCATTTTAAATGACTCTGCCAACACAATTCAGCAGCATTTGTTGCATTGCTTCTCTGAACGACACATAAGCACAAAGACAGTGTTACTAATCAAGTGAGTGAAAGCTTACATTAAGATGCTCATGCTATATAAAGTGATCTTCTTTTAAAAACATCCAGGCTGGTATTTGAAGAGAGCCTTTCACTTGTGTAGGGCACAGTGTAAACATTTATTCCAGATCATCCACTAGAAGATAAGGGGTGATGAAAAATGAGTTGCAGGAGGCATGGCTTATAACACATAACAAAAAGCGAAGGTCATGGTGGGCTAGCCAAATGTGAGTTTATAACGGATTGTAGGAAAAAAAAATATTATGTTTGGAATTTCAAATGGAGTAAGATAAATTCCAGCCAGAATTATAGTAATTTTCCTATTATTTTTTTAGTATTTGTCAGTCTCTTAAGATAGCATTGAGTCTACTTTTGTAGTTTGCCTCCAATAAGTTGGTTAAATGGCTAAAGAACTGTAGACAAAGAAAAATTCAGTTCGTTCCCTTGAAGAAAAAAAGAAAAGAAAAGCCCCCAATCACGTAAAGGTGTTAGAAAAATGTTTTAGCTGCATGAAGAGGCAAGTTAGAGAAGATACAGAAAGTATACCCGGATATAATATCCACTGAGAATTAGATGGCAAAGCAATAGCTAATGCTTCAGGCAACGTATTATGGAAACTGCTGTTCAGGAATGGTCCTGTTTATGCTCACAAATCCATGTGGCACAACCGTAATCATCCAAATGTATTAGATAAAGGAACTTTGAGTGAGAGTAGTCTCTCTAAGAAGGAAATGTTAACCAGTCCAACAGTTACTCTTACCACCCCCCCAAGAAGGACCGTAGTGTTATTTTACTATTGGGGATCAAGTGTTCTTCCTGTAAGAGGGAGGGACTCCTAGTGTGTCTGATTAAACATGGTGATGCCTTTCCTTTTGCCAGGTAATTGGTTATGTTCTGAAACACAGGATGGTTATTTGTTTGCCCTTTTTATTTTGAGACAGGGTCTTGCTAAGATGTGAAGGCTGGCCTTGAACTTATCGCTCTATCTTTTTGCTCAGAGTAGCAAGGATTACAGACCAGTGCTGCCAGGCCTCATTTGGAAGCTTATTCTTGCAGGACTCCTTCCTCCATAGCTTACAAAGTAGTGGTTTCTACAAAGCTTTAAAAGTATATCCTTAATTTTGGTTAACCTGCTCTCTACTCATTTCTTTCACAACCCTCTACCCTATTCCATGTAAACCTACAATCCCCAGCATCATCCACTTTCCTTTCATGGCACATGTATTCTGCTATCTCCTTCCCTCCTTTGCCTTCTCACGGCTCAGTGGCTGGGAGGAGTACTACTCCCTTTGCAGTTTGAACAGCTTAGCTTGGCCATGTAGGACTGACTCAAGGGGATTTGCAGCTGGGCCTTGCCTCTAGGCTCTCCTGCCTACTTTTCTGCAGAGATTTCCCCTGGATTACTAATTTCCCTTACAGACTTCATCTCTGGCAGCAGAAGACCTCACTGTGTTTTATCCTGTCTGTATGCTTTCTTGAGTTTAAGTCGTGAGTCTCCTAGTCCATGGTCTTCCTGATTGTTATTAAAAAGGTGTCTTAAGAAGACACACTTTCTTTTCTTGTCTCAGGTTGCCGTGTCGTGAAGTTGTGTTGTGTGGAACAGTGGAAGACACCAGGAAAAGGGGGAGGAAAAAAAGCAATGAACAAAGATGACATTCCAAGGATGGTAGACTAGACAGATGGAAAGACTTGACTGAATTAATCATTCATCTTAGGATTTCTATGAGAAAGAATAAACACTCCTATCACTTAAGCCACTTTTATTTGGGTTTCAGCTGTGTTGCTGAATGCATTCTTGCTGACAAGATGAAAACATCAAGGTTTGATTTTATGTTTCTAAAGTACTAGAGTCTGTGTTCTTAATCACTATAACAGTTTAAGGAAAACAAATCAAAACTGTGTTTGTAAAAGCAAAGGGAGACCCAGGAACAAGTGGCAGGGTTAACTGAAGCAGATCTCTTAGAACAGCATGGACAGTTTAATAGTATTAGTTCTCTTTAGGCATGAACACAGAATATTTTTACATTTATTTATGTTCCTTTAAATTTATATTCTTAATGTTTATGGTTTTTAGCACATAGGACATTCATTTTGTTTGTGTTAATTTTCTTAATTTTAAGACACTTAATTTTTTGTAGGTTTTATAAATGGGTTGTTTTCATGGTTTCCCCTTTTGGATAGTTTGTTAGTATATAGAAATATTGCTTTTTTTATATTAATTTTGTACCCTACAACTTTGATGATTTCATTCATTCATCCTAAAATTTGTGATGGAGTGTTAACATTTCCTATTATCTTCAAACAGGACAGTTTAACTTGTTTCTAGTTTGGATAAGTTTTATTTTATTTTCTTGCCTAATTGTTCTTCTAGACTCATACTGGATACAGTGGTGTGAGTGGGCACTTTTGTCTTAGACTTAGAGAAAAAACCATTCAGTTTTTCATGAATGAATGTGATATTAGCGGCGGGTATGTTATATATAGATTTTATTGTGTTGTGGTGCATTACTTCTACAATAAATTTGTTTAGAACTTTTATCATAAGAATGTGTTGAATGTTGACATGGGCTGGGATGATCAAATCTCTGCCACATATTCTGCTAATGTGCTTTATCATATTTCTAGGCTTGTGTATGCTGATCTATCCTGCCTTCCTAGGAGAGATCTCAGTTGACCTTTTCAGTGTGTTGTTGAGTTTTATTTGCTAGTATTTTATTGAAGACTTCATCTATGTAACAAGGATGTTGATCTGTGCTTAAATTTTTTCAAAGTGTACATGTCTGGCTTTAGCATTACAGTAATGCTTGTCTGGTAAAATGAATTTAGAAATGCTTTTGTTTCTTTAGTTTCCTGGATGAATTTTAGAAGGACTGGCGATAGTTCTTTAATGTTTAATAGACTTCAAGAGTAAAATCATCTGATCCTCGATGAAAGACATTTTGTATTGATCTCTGTATATTTTCTATTTCTTCATGACTCTGTCTTGCTACATTGTACATACCAAGGAATTTATCTATTTCATTTGTTCTTTTTAGTTTGTTGGTGTATAATTATTTATAATATCCCCTGTATTTCTATGGTGCCAACATATTACTTTTCTTCTTTCATTTGCAATGATTAATGTGAATTCTTTTTTGAACAGTTTAAAGACTTCTAATTCCTTTGCTACAGTTGGTAGAAATTTGTTTGCTTCCTTTAAGTGTGTTTTCCCTTGTTTCTTCATGTCACCATAGAACTGATCTGTTGTCTGCGAGCGGAAACACTCACTGCTTTATAATATTTTCCAGCCAAAATCATTTATTTTTTATGAGTTTTTTGTCTAATAAGGATTAGTCTCTCATTTCCTCATATTAAACATTGCTAAACAAGTACACTCTTTCCCTCTCAAACCAGTCTACAAAAAAACTATAAAGCAGTAAGAAACAGAAAGGGTATGAATCTGGATGGGAGGGGAGGTAGGGAAAATCTGGGAGAAGGTAGGGGAGGGGACACTATAGTTAGAATATATTGTATGAAAAATATGTTTTAAATAAAAGATTAAAGTATTGGACTTGGAGTTTTAGAAATTAATCATATAGACATTGAAGTTAACAGATAAACAGTAGCTAAGATGGTAACTGGACTAGAGGATAGATCTGTATAATTATTTGGAAAGCACTACATAGAATTAAAATATCGGAGACCATAAAACACCCTGAGATGCTGAGGCTATGAGAAGCTGAAGCCTATACCATGAATTTCACCAAGAAAGAATAAAATAATGACAGAGGAGTCCTAGTCATGGTGGCAGTTCAACATCATTGAAACAAAAAAACATCAGTCCTAGCAGAACAGAGGCAGAAAATTCTTGACAGAATAAGTAAAATAAATCTACATGTAGACATATTTTAGTGAAGCTACAGAAGGTCAAAGTTAAAATATGGTAAAAGTAACTTTAGACAAAATACAAGTTGCTAACAAAGAAAAGCTAGTTTGGCTGGCTGAAAACTTTGAAGTATTAAAGTTTGAGACAGGGTCTCCCTGTATAGGGCTGGATGACCTGGGACTCAATACAATTGAGGCTAGCCTCAAATTTCCAGCACTCCACTTGCTTCTGCTTCCTGAGGGCTTGGATTAACAGTGCGCACTACCAGGTTCTGCTGGTGGAAGGCCTTTGAAGAGGTAATTACAAATGTTGGAGGGCAGGCAGAGTTCACCCAAGTTCTGCAAGGAAGTCATTAGCAACCTAAGTCCTACACCCAGATAAACTCTCTCAACAATAAACCACACGTAAACAAAACAAAACAAAAACAAAGTAAGATACATTCAGACAAATTGATAGAAAGAATTCAGCACAAAAGAAACTTGCTGAAAGAAATATCCAAGTATACGGTTCAGAAGAACTGAACTAAGAAACAAGGTATGAAAAGGAATGGCGAGCAAATAAGCACTTGCAGTTTTCCTTATTGCTTCTGCAGCCCCAATGCCTTCCTTAAGCATTTGCAGGAGAGCAGTGTGGAGAGTAAGTAGGGAGACGTTCATGTTGGTGCACCTTCATGTGGTGGTGGTAGTGCTAGAAATAGTGGACTGGGGTCCCTTGCTGGTATTCAAAGCCTACTGAACTTACGTTTTATTAACACACAACACAATCTGATAAACAAGGGCGAAATACTTTGGCCCTTAGAGAATTATAAGCAAAGAAAGCAAGAGGTTTCCAAATCCTCAAGTCTGAGACCCTAGAGTAGCGGCAGTGGGAACAGTGGTGGAGGCACGGGGACGGTAGGAAGCTGAGTTTCGCCTTCCTGGAGGACACCCTTGCCTCCTGCCTCAGGAGAATGCGTCCCCAGGTCCGAATTAGGTTTTAGCATCTTCTTCAGTGGTTATTGAAAATGTAAATGAACAATAACTCTGGATTGAAAAAAAACCCAACCCACTACGATAAAAAAGGAATGTAAGGTGCTAACCAGCCTTTGGAGTTCACAGAAAGGACTACTTTGGCAAATGTTTCCTGGGTCCATCAGCCCAGCTGCATTGCTGCAATACGGTTTAGTGGCCAGCTGTTTTTCTGGAAATGAACTCCCTGGCACACTGTAGATTGGGTGGTTTTTTTTCAGACACAGAAAGCCTAGAAACCTCTGAACAGGAAAATAAAAAATGCCTGAGTCCGGCAGGGAGTGGGGACGGAATGCCAGGAGAAGGGCCTGGAAACAACAGATGCTCTGGTTTTGTGCCAGTGAGCTGTAGCAGACCCATAAACATTCTCACGGCTGCCAGGATGGGGCTTAGGGTCAGGGAAGGTGTGGAGTGAAGGGGATTCTCAGGGTAGCTGAAAATGGACATTTTCTAGGAAAAGGAGCCAGCTAAACAGGAAAACTCAGTTACTCTGTACCTACCTCCATATTCAAACAGAGATGAACACGTGAACACACGAGGAGCATTAATGCCCAAGAGCTTCGCCTGGTTTGCAGGAAAGAACAGGACTTACCAAAACCACACAAAACCAGTAGCTACAAATGTCTGCACGTCCTCCTGAAAGCTTTTAATCACAGTTCTTCAGGTGGCATAAAGCTGTCGCCTTTGAGCAGAGTGAAGGCATTCTCAAATGTGATGCGGTGAAATGAAGTGGGAGCGCCTCTTGATCTCTCACTCTAAGATCTTTGACATGTACTGCTTTTCCACAAATGACTTGGGTTTCATAAACCTTCGCTTCTTAAAGAAGGAAATAGTTAATATTCTAGAAAGATCCCGGCAAGCTTAATTAGCTATTAATTGGAGAATAGGGATGTCATAATTAAGGAACTTGGCAGAATGGGAGCCGAAGAGCTGGCTTGAAGGGTTATGTTAATTGGAAAAGTCATTTATGCTGCATGATCATCTTACCTCCTGAGCGCCTCCCCCTTTCCTTTGTTTCTTTTTCTTTTCTTTCCTCTTGACTCAGAAGTGTGGACAGTAGAGAATTATCCCACCCCCTCCTGTCTCCAGAACAGTGTCACTGCTGTGCTACATGAAGACAGTTTAATTGTTTTTCTCGATGAATCTTTCATCCTATCAAGGGGTTGTATAAAAAATTCTGGGGCGATATACCAGTTCAGCTTCACCAATATATATTGAATGTTTATCGTTTCATACGATGCACCAGGGACGCAGCCATCAAGATGGGGCATGCGCAGGGGAGTGAGGGGAGGCAGACAAGCACAGTGATTGGTTCAGCATTATGGACTGAGAGACAAGGGTCTGGCAAGGCTTTGTGTAGCCTAAGAGTATTAGTAACAGGATCTCAATCCGCAGGAGGAGTTTCTCAAGACTGGCTATCCATGAGAACTACCTAAGGATGTTTAAAAAAAAAAAAAAAAATGATCCCAGGCCTTGTTCCCTAGATTCTGAATTGTTGCTCAAGTACAGCTCAGCCCTGGTTCTTTCCAGAGGCTTCTCAGCTTAGCATCCTTTAGTCTTAACAATGCACCATTTTCTTCCAAACCTTGGTTTCCAATGTAACCCTATCAAGTTTTAATTTTCCTCTTGCTAAATACGGATAACACTGGTATTTCCCTGGAATAGACATTACCCGGCAGCTTGCTTTCCACTGAGAGCTCCTATGGTGCCTGCGGGTCTGCCAGTCCTTTATCTAGCTATCTGTGATGAGAAGGAAGGACTCATGGTTCATGTCTGGCCCGACTGTGCTATGTAGAACATAGCTGGCCCATCACGAACACTTCTGGGGTTGGGAAAAGACAAGGGAAAGAGCAAGGAAAGCAAGGAGAGACAAGAGCACAGTAGAGAATGTTGCGCTCGACCTGTCAGGGGGAAGCGTGTGGGCTTGAAGCCTCCAGAAGCTCATGTCCCTGCCTGTGCCAAGAGTGACTGTCTGAATGCAGCCAACTGCTAGAGCAAAATGGGGCTGAGAAATGAGACCAATGATGGAGCCCTCATAATTTCATCTGATTCCATGGGTCCAGCCTCTTCTGAAGCCAGGGATCTCTACTCCTGGGCTTTTCAGTTTTGTGACACAATTCTTTTGGTTGCTAAGCGATTTTGAGTTGATGTTGTTGTATTTGTTACCAATGGTTCTGTCTAATAATAAATAGCTTGAGATGTCTGTGAGGGTAAAATGAAATAATGTAGATAAGACACGATTCCTGGAATATTGCAGACATGATAAATGCTTGCTGGTGATGTCATAACCATCGCTCTTTGACCTCTCTATCCCCTCAGGGTTCTCCTTTCCTAACTAGCCTGTCAAGTGGAACAGAGTTTACAATATTCTCTCCTTTCTATACTGTTTTTCAGAAACAGCTAGAGGCTTAAACAAATCTTTTCTGTAGTTTGTTTTTATTTTTAGCCACGACTCTCTTTTCCATGAAGCTCTAAGACTCCAACTTGTATGATGAAGTAGGCAGGGGAAAAGTACTACTTTAAGGACATTTTCCTCTATCTGTGTTTTCATTGTTAGTTGAAAAATAAGTCTGTGGCTGAGAGATAGCTCAGAGGTTAAGAGCACTGTCTGCTCTCCCAGAGGTCCTGAGTTCAATTCCCAGCAACCATATGGTGGCTCACAACCGTTTATAATGTGATCTGATGCCCTGTTCTGGCCTGCAGGTGTATGTGCAGGCAGAGTACTGTATACATAATAATAAATAAATATTAAAAAAGAAATATAAATCTATTGCCTACTCCTTGGTTGACTTACAGTCCCTGAAGTGTCTGCTGCCCAGTTCTTCCTCTACTTTACATAGCTGCCTCCTGTTTGCCTCAGTGTGTTTCCTAGCCCCACCCCTTCCTGTCCAACTAAGGCTGGCCGCTCTTTAAGACTCAGATCTACCTTTGTGCCCTCAAACACCATCAGAACTTATTTGCCTTTTCTGAAACTCCCTTTGTATCCAATTATGGTTCATTATTTTAAAAATGCAATTATCTTCTCAACAACACATTACCAAGGAAGACAAGGCAAGATTGTGTGCCTCTCTGAATCAGTTGACTATATCAGTTGCTCTAATATTTGTTTTAAAACTACCATTCAAATATGGCAGCTTCCTTAGAGGCAGACGAGAGGTGCTGTCAGTTAGTTAAAATTCTGTATGGTAAATTTGGCTTTAAAAAGCTAGCTGCACTCTTTGCTAGCTATGGGTCCATCTCTGAGAATTCTGGGCACTAGTTGTTTGTTTTGCCTCTGTAGTTTGAGGTAGAGTCACCTTACACCCATCTCTTTCCCTTGATTATGACCCTCTACTTCTATGACAGAACAGCATAGGAGGTTAGTGTGGACAGATAGGTTCGTTGAATTAGGTATGAACTCTTATCATTATTTCATTGACTTAGTTGATTTTCTGTTGCTATAATAAAATACTTTTAAAAAGCAACCTTAAAGGGAAGAAGTTTATCCAGGTCACAGCTCCAGGTTACACTCTATCAAGCTAGGGAAATGACTGTGTCAGGAACTTGAAGCAGCTGGTCCCATTACACACATAGTAAGAAGAGACCAGTGAATGCACAGGTCACTTCATCTACTCTGGTATGGCACAGGATGCTCTGTCTAGGGACTAGTAGGCAGGTCTTCTCACCTAATTAATAAAAGGCAACCCGGCGTGGGGATGTCCAATCTCCCAGGAGATTCTAGACTTTGTCAGGTTGACAACATCATTGCAAGCGCCACTGGCGCATAGTCTAGGAGTCTATGTCACGTCTCCAAATTTCGTGTCCTCATTTTGCTGGGTTGGTAAACTGTGTGGACCACCCAGTTTGGTCATCCTTTTGTGCATGATGAGGCAATTCATGCTAGTTTAGACAAATTTAAATATTCATTTAAGATTTTCTCCTTAAATATGATTGATCCTGTGGCAGTAAAGCCAAGATGAAAAGAAACAGTTGTCTGATTCATTTTCTCCTCCAATCTTAAGTTCTTAGTATGTTTTAGTGCTATTTTAGCCCAGCGGTTCTCAACCTCCCTAATGCTGCAATATTTTAATACAGTTCCTCATGTTGTGGTGGCCTCAACCTCAGAGTTATTTCTGACGCTACTTCATAAGCATAATTTTGCTGCTTTTATAAACCGTAATGCAAATATCTGCTATGCAGGGTATCTGACGCGGGACCCTTGTGAAAGGCTCACTCAACCCCCAAAGCGGTCACAACCACAAGCTGAGAATGACTGTTTTAAACACTTTTTTTGCCAAGATTATGGGCTATGGAAGCAGAAAGTATTTCACCTTAAAACTCAAGGATGTATTGGCAAAAGACTACAAGAAGACAAAAAGCATATAAAAGTTCTTTAAAAACTGTAAGCCATTAAAAAAGTCGGGCCTACTGTCACAAAACATTTAACTACATATCAATAATATACATCCAAAACTATGATGCACACTGTTTTCTAAGAATATTGAGCATGGCATAAAATTATATTTAAGTACTGTTAAATAAGTACATATATATATATTATATATATGTATTAGGTGCTAGGATTCAGAGCATGTTGGCTATTGTAAAGGATATAGAACTCCATCCTGGCAAAAGCAGCTTTGTTAGTTTGGAAAGAAACCACCTTGGGTGATTATTTTATACATAGAAGCCAATTATGAAATAGGAAGATAAACTGTCTGCCTTTTTACCTTCTGTTTAAAGTCAAACAGAAAACAAGCTTGACTATCATGCTTGGCATACACCAGCGATCCTCTAGTATGTCTTTTTAACAGCAAAAGGTCAAGAACAAACATCGGTTTATAAACAATGATGGGCTGGAAATGACTGGAGATTGCTTCTACCAAATCACAAAACTGACTCTCTGGAGAGTGACTAAGCTAATGTCTTGAGATTCTTCATGACAGGAGTGTTTAGACTCAGAAACAGGCAGTGCTTTTCATCAACACTCCAACCCCACATCTGGATAAAGAAATAGCTAGACACAAATGACTATCAACAGATCATAACGTTTTCATGGGACACAGGAACCAAGTCATAGTTGTTAGCACTGTGCAGTGTTGCAGAACTTTCCATTTTGGCCTTTGGAAGCCATGCACAGTTTAATAATAAAGCAAAGGTCTTTTCTAGAGGCATGCCGGATAATAGCTTTTGGATTAACCCAATAATTTCAATAGATACAGTGTTCCTCAAAGTCAAGACATGGATGCGTCAGTTGTTTGCAAGTTTCTGGAATACCAGGGTCTCAAGTGTGCAGAATGGGCTGCAGTTTATGTTTGCTTCATGCATGCTGTATTTCCACTAACAGCACTCTCTTGTTGCTGTGCTTCCTTGAGAAGTTTTACAGTTTATGTAACTATCAAGAATGACTGCTCATTCTTCGGCTGGGAGGATAAAAACAGCCATGCCTGATAACTAAGTTCTTGTCATCTTCAATAGGAGATGGCTTTGTTATCAGACATTTTAAATTTCTTTGGTCATGACTGCTTCTTTGCTTTCAAAATTAGAGTCTGCCAATGTGGCTGGCGGGTCTCACTGATTGGGCCACTATGGCTGTTTTTATTTCTTTTTCATTTTTACTCTACTTCGGCTCTCCTCTTCTCCCTCTTCCTCTTCCTCCTAATTTTCCCCTTTGTTCTTTTTCTACTCCCTCCTCTCTCTCCCTTCCATCTTCCCTTCTCCTCACACCTTTTCTCTTCCTTTTATTTTTTTCTATCTGGTTCTCATTGCATAGCGCAGGATGACCTGGAATTTATGGTCCTCCCACAATAGTCTCCCAAATACTGGGATTATAGGCATGCACACCTGCCTTTTCTTTTCTTTCTCTAACTTCTTTTTTAAATGAAGGTATTATTCTTTTCTCTGGAAATCTTCTTATCACAATCTTTTTTGTAAACAAGCTCATAGAAGAATAGCCCTGAACAGTCTCCCAGATTTAGATTTCAGGAGCTGCATTAGTGTGGATTAATGGTGACATACAAGCCTTCCTTTTTCCACTGTTCCCCAACTAATACTAGCTCCAGAATCCTGCATGCACAGCATACATAGAGGTGTTAATTCAAACACTCAACTAATACAGATTGAGGATACACCATACATAAAAGTCTATATTTAAGGTAGAGATGCCCATATAGTCCAGTAAAGCTGAAAACAAAAAATGTTCAGAAAATTAAAATATGCAGTGTGAGTGAGAACACAAAACTGGAGTGGTAGACAGGCACAAGTTGTCACCAAGTTTTGACCAGAGTGAGTCATACCTGAAAAGATCAAGAAGGCCAAAATGAGAGTTTCTTTTTGTTTGTTTGTTTTTCCACTGTGACAGAAGGAAACAACATACAGAAATGGGTAGGGCTAGAATGACTGGACCACTATGATACTGACTGGGAGTTAGAGACCTTGGTAAATTTGTGTGATTGTGTATGTCTGAGGCAGCATTTGTTTACATATGTCTGTTAATTTACACACATCATACGTGTTCTAGTTCTGCTCCCTGGAAGGGAGGGGCAGCAGCCATTCCTCAGCACCCTTTATCCCAGATCTTGATTTTTAAATATCAGCTTCCTCTTGAAGAAATGACGGAGTCTAGTGCAGTATCAGCAAAAGGAGAAAATGAACCAAGAACTGTTTTTTAAAAATAATTTCTATGTGTATGTTAGAAAGAAAAAAATCCCCAAAGACATAGAAAACACAGACCAAATTTAGACAAGTTAGGCATCAAAATAAACCATGATTATGATAAGTTATAACTTACTGAATGAGGAAGAAATTGAGGGGCCCCCACAGATACACAGGAAGAGATAAAAGGGCATGTGTATTTGTGTGTGTGGGGGGGGTAGGGGAGGGGGACAAAGGTTCTTCCTTGTAGAAAGAAGCTGATGAGTAAATATGAAAGGGATGATGTTTTCAATAATTGTCACTGGCATCTGTGATAGGAATAATTGATTTAGACAAGAAACATAATGCTAAAACTAATGTCTAAAGATGGGGCGAGAAAACTGAAGACATGTTCAGTGGATAAAACGTTTGCTCCATAAGTATGAATTCTAGAGTTCAGAGCCCAAGCATTTACATAAAGGTGGGGTTGGGGCAAGGCAGCTGCCTGTAATCCCAGTGCTGGCAAGATGGAGACAGAGGATCTGATCTCCAAAGCAAGCTGACTAGAAAGACCAGCAGATGGTTGCCCGACATGACAAGAGGGTAAGACTCCAAGATGAAAACATCAACTACTGGGATTGCAGGGCACAGAGAAGTAAATCTTGAATGACAAGGATGCTATTTTATCTGACTGGCTTTTTATAGTGCAAGAACGTGCTATGGAGGCTGTGCGGAAGGAAGTTAAATGGTCTCCTCTTTATGCTAAAATACTAACTGGCCAGGCAAGAAGTGCCCATGGGTACGATAGTGGCAAGACTCTTTATGGAGGTAACCAGCCTCTCTCTTGATTGGATCTGAGGCCTTTTCTGTAAGATAGAATTCATGCTTGATACTGTACACATGGTCAAAAACCCTAGCCAGAGAAGTCATAGGCCCTAAAGGAGAATCTATTGATGTTAATTTCCTAAATGGCTATGTTGTCAAACTGCGTTCTCAACATTCATGTCGATGTCTATAGATTCAGGCTGCTCCCAAGCTTGGTCAGAGATGTTCTTATTGCAGAGGGTAGTGCTTAACATAGAGAAACACTGGTGTTTAGATTGCTGAGAATAAATAACTACGGGTGTTCATCCAGCGATGGGACATCTATATCAAGCCCCAATACCACCACACGGCTCAGAAGTGTAACAGACTGGGGTGCAGCAGGAGGGCAAGAGCCGGAGGACGCAGAGGAGTGCTGTGAAGTGCTGTCCTTTGGACACGGCACTGCTGTTGCATGCATGAACTCAAGCCAGGAAAAACTTCCAGTGTGGATTGTGGAGGGTCTCCTGAGGAGCTACTGGCAGTTAATGGCTGCTTGAGGAAAGAGAGTCACCTTTTTAAGGAGTGTGGCCACTGGTAACTCCCCACCCCCCATGCCCGTGTGCATGTAGGTAGCATTAACTGAACTATGTGGGTTAAGCAAACAAACAAACATTAAAAGAGGCCATCCAGTTGTCAGAGAGATGTGATAGACCTTTCTTGTAGGAGTTGCAAAGCGAGAGTGAGGGATGGATACTATCTAGATACATTGTATACATATCCAGAAATTCAACATAATAAACAAACAAGCAAGCAAGCAATGAGGAAAAAAGTAGGATTTTTATATGATCTCTAAACTCAAATATTTGTTAATTTCAAATGAATAATGTCACTTGGCAAACCACATCGAATGATCAAAGTAAATACAGCTCTTATCAGTCATGCCTTTTTTAGTGTATTCTGGGTGTTGTGTAGACAGAAACGGGAGGGAAGAAGAACAGGACGAAGGCCTGATCAGAAGAATGTGTTAGAGATGTGATGGCTTAGATAACTGCAACAGTCATGAGGCAAAAAGGACTGACTAGGATCGTGGCATTGGCAAATGGAATTATCAGGGTGTGGTAACGGAATTAGAAAATAAAGGAGAAAGGGTCGAGGGCATGTTGTTGAATTTTGCATGAGCATCTGGGTGGACCCAGAGGCCACTTACTAAAAATGAAAAGCCAGAAACAAGAGCAAATTGGGACCCAGAAAGTGAACTATCAAATGCTATTAAAAATCGACTGTCTATCTTATATTTTTTGGAGGGTGCTTTAACAAAATACCTTTGCGTAGGCAATTTGTAAACACCATAGATTTCCTTTTGAAAGTTCCAGAGACTGAGAAAGGTGGTTTTGGGAAAGAGATCAAAGGCAGAGAGCTGTAGTGGTTAACATGGACATTGATTCATAAATGGCAGATGTCTGTACACAACTTGTTACAGACTTAAAAGTGCAGTATACAGAACAAGAGCGGGCTACCAGGAGTACAGAGCCACACAATATAGTATAGTACATATAAAATGAAGAACTTTGTTTTGGATCTGAGATATGTATGTGACTGGCAAAGCACAATAGAATGTCTTGCTTTGATTTGCTTATTGCTTGATTAAATAACAGATATTTTAATTTGACCCCATATTTGGCATTGCTTTCCTTTTTTAAGTAAAAATGGCTTAGGAAGGTAATTAGGCCAGACTAATTCATGATTTAATAGTAGCACAAAGCTTTGAACTCAGGTCTTATAAGTTGGAGCTCAGTAGGTCGTTTTGCTACCAAGAGAGATCATGAAATAGGTTTCCTCTGTAAGATCTGGGAATTGAGTCTAGTTTGAGATGGAGCTGTCAGAGCACAGTGCCGACGTTGACCACCAGAGGGTGCTCTTACCTCAAGAGAAATTTGATAATACCACGCCACCCGGCCCCCCACCCCCCAAGTGTGCTGAAGGGTTTCTTTGCTGAGATCCTTTCCTCTGAGGCAGCAGGCTGTCTTACACCAATGTCAGCAAAGCAGGGTGAGGGCTTGGATTCACAGAGCTGCCTCAGGTTCTGCGTCAGAGAGGCAGATATGAAATAATCTCAGATTATAGTGGATGGAGAACGAGAGCGGTCCAAACAGCTCAGAAACAAGGCCTTTCCGGTGTCTGGAGATGGAAGAAAGATTTCCTTCTAATGGGAGCTGTCTTTGGATTCTAAGTTTATTTGTCAGTGTTGTTTGAAAGAGTCATATTTATATTTTTTTTCAATTTTTTTTGCCTTAATAATCATAGTTTTTCAAAAGTTATTAGAATACCTTTCTTTTGGTGAGCCTGTTCATTCTTCACTACTCTCTCTGGTTTTCCACCTTCTTTCCTTGTTTTCTTCTATTACCAAAGTTATTCCAGCTAAGGACAGGAACTCATTAACCTTGTGAATAAAGCATCACACGGTGACCAGAATTTAGAGCCGATGCCATCACATAATAAAGTTTTATAAAACGTTTCTAAAATAAACTGTTTCTGGGGTGGGGTGGGGGAGCTAGGACATATAGGCAAGAGGTCATCAGCATATTTGTGACATTAAACTTTAGAGATCGTCTAGGAACAGAATAAATCTAAGAAGAAAAGCTCAAGTCTGAGCTCCCGGTCTGCAGCATGCAGGATGCCTGCATTCCTAGGAACATTTTTAACAAAACAAAATTTTAGGCCTTAAGCCAAGCTGGAATTCCTTTTAGATATAAGTTTATTATTTTTTGAGAACTTCATAAGGTGTATTTTGATCATATTTGCTCTCCCCCAATTCCTGGCATATGCCCCCTCACCCTTACCCATTCAACTTTAAGTTTCTCTGTCTTTGTCTCTGTCTCTTTCTTTCTGTCTCTCTTGCTTTCTCCTTTTCTCCCTCTTCCTCCTCCTCCTGCTGCTGCTCCTCCTCTTCCTCTTCCTCCTGCTGCTGCTCCTCCTCTTCCTCCTCCTCCTGCTGCTGCTCCTCCTCTTCCTCCTCCTCTTGCTGCTGCTCCTCCTCTTCCTCCTCCTTTGCATGCTGCTCTCTCTTCCTCCCTCCTCTCGTTGTTGTTGTTGTTTCTCTTCGTCTCTTCTCGTCTTCGCTTCTTCTTTCTTCTTCTTCTTCTTCTTCTTCTTCTTCTTCTTCTTCTTCTTCTTCTTCTTCTTCTTCTTCTTCTTTCTTCTTCTTCCTCTTCTTCTGTTGTGTTGCCCAGCTACTCTTGGGAATTAGGCTTATCCTGGAATCAACCTACTAAGGATGATATCTTTAAGAAAAACTGACTCTTCTTCTTTTAGCAGTTATAAAATGCCAGTGTCTTTTCAGATGGCAGTATTGACCTCCCTTGCTCCATGTTTGGGTGTATCTGTGTTTAGCTTGCTCACATCTTGTGTGTGCTGTCATATTGCTGTGAGTTCATACATGCAACTGCCCCATGTGTCCAGAAAGCATTGTTTTCCTGAAGTCATACTTTACCTCTGGCTCCTCTAATCTTCCTGCCTCTCCTCTGTGATGTTCCCGGAGTCAGGAAGAGAATGAGTGTGATTCATACATCCCAGTGAGGACTGAGTAGCCCATAGTTTCTTATTCTCTGTACAGTGACCAGCTGTGGATCTCTGTGTTAGCTGTCATATAGTACTGCAAGTAGAAGTTTGTGGTGTGGAGGATGGGCTGTATCACAGCTATAGCATTAACTCATTACCAGTCACTTTAATGCTATTTCCATTTATCAGAATAATAGTATTATGATATCCTCTGGGGCCTATGACTTTCATAACCTCATGTTCTTGGCCCTGTTAACAGTGCCATGAATGAATTCCATCTCATACAGTAGTTTGTAGATACAATTACAAAGCGGCTGTTTACTGACATACTACTGCTGTCACTATTTCACCAAAGGGCACATTCTGTCAGGCCAGTCCCTGTTGGAGTTTTCAGAGCTTACAGGTGAGAATGGTGATGACTTTTTCCCCTCTAATAGTGTGGATATCATCTTCTGGCATGAGAAAAGCAAGCATGTAGGGATGAAGTTTCTTAATGAATACCAGCTTGGTTTCCTGTGAATCCAGTGTGTCGCATCCTCAGAAATAGGGTCCTACCATCAAGTTCTGTAGGAAATCAAATGTATTGGCAATAGCCTATGATGCTTTGAGGACTAAGGATCTCATTGATTATCAATACATAAAGAGTTAACACATTCCCTGGTATTGAGGTTTTTTTTTTTTTTATTCAAAAAGTAGATGTTGTATCTAATTGGGGATGGCGGAGCTTCCAAGGCCCTAGATCATGAAGGAGTTGTATGGAGACCAGAACTTTCTACCTGGAGTTCTTCAGAGTTATTTTCTCATAAACAATCTTGTATTTGGCCTTTGCCTTATAGTTATCCCTGGAAAGTCCTTTTCAGTATCATTTGTAGTTTTTCAGAAAATGTGATTTGTCCCAGAAGTTTTGAAAAAGAAAGTCTCCCATGCTCCTGTTTGTTCTCCCATCTTTAGAGACACCTTTTGGATACTGCCAAAAGTGGAAGGATCATTTAGGGCCTAAACAACTAAGGTGACTCTCTGCTTGCCTCGAGTACTGTAGGCATGACCTTAGCTTTGGCTGGAGCAGAATAGGGAAGCGTCCCTCTTCTGGCCAATGGTTATTGTCTTGATGCTGTGACTGGACTCAGTCTGGGTGGACAGATGCACACTGAGGACATCACATTCATTAGATATGTTTTTTTCAATGGATTCTTTCTTGAAGGTCTTCCACAACTTTTTCACTTGAGGAGAATTTGGTCTACAACAAAAAGTAATTTCAGATTCAACATTTAGGATAAAAAGATGTTGATGTGAAGGTAAAGGCCTGTGACAACCTGCTGAGGGGACAGTAGGTCTAGGTCTTATTTCTGTTTGTAAGAGTCAGGAGACATTGCTCATTTCTTCATTGGGTTCCAGTGTCTTTTCCTTATAACAGATGTTCTTCTTTGGGACTTGGGGCACAGTGTCAATGCCATGGAATCAAAATAGCACCAGAGCTGGGGATCAACGTGTGCCCATGGCAGACACTGCATGTTCAAATCATGACACATATTCACTATTCTAAGCTCACAATCTAGAGGCTGTGATAACACATCAACAATTAGAGTGTGATGACAGAAATGAGAGCCATGGGGTGCTTTGGAAGCATAGTTTTCTGTCAGGATTGGCTTGATTTCAAAATGGAGATTTAACTCAAACCATGTCACACAAACTAGAGAATTTACTGATCAATATGACTGGGTCTAAAAGTTATTTCTTGTATTAAACAGAGCTGTATTTAGAGTTTCAACAGGTGGTTGTTATTGTTTTACTAAGGGCAATATTTTTCAGCTCTTCTTTCGTTGTGTTGTTGGCTTATCATCAACATAGTTTGAAGGCAAAGTCAGGCACCGGTGATCTTACACCTTATCAGTTTAACAACCCTAATGGAAAGTAGTTTGTTTATTTGTTTTGTCAACTGATCTCACTGGACTGACTGGAATCATTTGCCTAAGGACTATGTCAAATGCTGACCCTGCAATTGGAGAGAGAGAGAGAGAGAGAGAGAGAGAGAGAGAGAGAGAGAGAGAGAGAGAGAGAGAGAGAGAGAGAGAAAGGAGATTAGTCATATTCATAGAACATTGGGTAATTACTGAGGTGAATTATTGCTGCAAAAAATAACAGACTCTCCTACCAGCTGTGGGAGAGGTAGACAGGGGCTGCTTTATTTGAAAGGCCATCTAGTAATGAGACTCATAAGGTAAAGGGTTAATCTTCTTCTGGAAAATATCTTTATTAATTCATAGAGAATTTCATGTAATGAATGTTGATTATATTCACCCTCAACTCATAGGCACACCACACCCCTGACCCCAATATCTTACTGCCCTCTCCACTTCATGCCTCTAAAAAGATAACTCACTGCTGGGAAATTGTGCTGTCCTAGGTGTGAGCAGTATGGTGGACCATCAGGAGCCAAACTCTTAAAGAAAACTGACTCTCTGTTCCCCAGAAGACATCAACTATCAATAGAGCCTCAGTCAGGGGTTGGGACTCACGAACCCCTCCCCACTCCATGCTACAATGTTGACTGGCTGGATCTTGTGTGGGTCTTCTGTAGGTAAATATAGCTGCTGCAAGTTCATGAGTGTAGTGGTCCTGTCATGTCCAGAAGACATTGTTTTGCCCCAGTCCTTTTGGATGCTGTTCTTAGAATTTTGCCTTTTTTCTCTGAGTCTCAGGGAGAGGTATTATATAGATGTCCTATTTGTGGATAAGCACCCCACTGATACTTATTCTTGGGAGTCTATGTTAACCACCATCCATTGCTCAAAGAAATGTCTTTGATGATGTCTGAGATGTGCACCAATTTATTAGTAGTCAGATACAAATTCAGAGGTCACTTTGATACCATGTTCATGTAATAAAATGATAGTAGTAGTTTCAGGCCTTGGGCCTGGAAGTTTCCTAACAAGTCTTCTGACTGTGGATCCAACATGGTGACCAGCCTCCTTCTTTTACTGTGGTCACTTTCCTGCCGTGGTTGGATTGATCCTTCAGAACTGTGAGCCAAATGAAGCTTTATTTTCTTAAGTTGCCTTTGTTAGATACTTCGTTTCAGCAGCCAGACACTAGCTAATGCACACTTCAGTGCATGCAATAACCAGGAGATCTATGAGCCTCTATATCCAGAAGATTTTTTCATTGTTGATTTAGTGAATTAACTTTTTATTGACAATTCAATTATTATATGCAATCCGTTCTAATTACTCACACCACCCACCCTCTCTTCTTATCTACCCAGTGTCCTCTTATGTCCCTTTTACCCCTTCCATCTCTCCGTCCTCCCTATGCCCCCCCGCCCCTCATTCATATATTTATTTTGTTTGTGACTCACTGAGTTTAACAGAAACTGTCTGTATAACCATGGGTCTGCAACTATGCCCTGGAGTTTGCCCAGGTCACCAGTGGATACAACTGGAGACAATGACTCCCTATCCCTCAAATTGTATCAGAAGCCAGTAATTCAATAGTTGTTGTTTTAAATGAGATTTTGTAGGCATGGCTCATTAAATCATTGGTCACGTGACTAAGTTCAATCTCAAGTTCTATTCTCTTCTTTGGAAATCCCCAACTCTCTTCTGCTGAACCTCATCATCAAATACAGATCCACTATGCATCATATTATTAGCATAATTAAGACTCTATTATTAGGCAAATTCTAAGTATACTTGAGTCTGTGTGCCAGAAGTCCAAGACCTAACATTTCCCTTATAATGAAGGTTTCTGATAGAGGTGATATTTAGGTGGAGTTTTTTACATTGGCTGAGGCAACTTTTTTGGTGAAATGACCAATAAAACTTTAAAAAATAAAATACTTTTAATAGACAATAAGTACAGCGAGTGATGCTGGGGAGGAAGCTGTAAAGATCAGAGTGTGTACACAGCTGGCAGTGCTTTCCAGGTCTGCTTCCAGCTTGAATAAACTATGGGTAGCCATTGAAGTACCAGAATTCTATTTTAAATCTGTCATAAGGTGTGGAGAATGACAGACAGGTAAACATATAGAATGAGGTGAGAACAGTAAGGAGGCACATTGGGGTTCCAGAGGTCCAGTCACACCCTTTTGTTCTTAAGCCAAGGGCCGGACCTTGACTCTCTGTATTGGTGTCCTAGGGTAGCTGGAACAGATTGCCATAACCAGTGGCCTTAATAACCTCATAGGTTTGGAGGCCAAAACTCGGACAATCAAGGTGTTGGACAGATTGGTTCTTCTTGAAAGCGTCTGTGTTCCAAGCCTGTCTCCTAGCTCCTCTGGTTGCCAGTAATTCTTGGCATTCTTTGGCTTTCAGATGCACCATTCTAATCTCAGTGTTTGTCATCACACAATGTTCTTGCATGACTCTAACTTTCCTCTTCTTATAAGGACAGCAGTTACCGAATCAGAGCCCACATGGATCCTGAATGGCTTCATCTTAATTTGGTTACATCTATGAAGGTACTATTTTCAAGTGAGGTCAATAAGGTCCTGCGGGGTTAAGACTTCAACATATTTTATTAGGGACACAGTTCAACTCGAGTCACATGTCTCACTGAACACAGAAAACAAGGTGATAGCTTGTGGTCTCATCACATCACAGTTACTCTCTCGGCCTCATATGACCACAACCCTCCAACAGCACCTTGGGTGGCGTGTCCTTGGCTTTGGTAGCTAGGCTGAACTGAACTGTGTGACAAGAACTGCTTCTGATACCTTCCAGGAGGAGATGGATGTTGCTTCTTCCTCCCATTTTTATTCAATGTGGGGGAAGGGTGGAGTTTGAGTACAGCCCCTCTCCCCACCCCACGCCAATCTGTAATTCTTGTAGCACTTCACATCTCTCTTGAGAGTGTAAATAATGGATGTCTTAAAACCCGGTGACTGCTCATCTGTTCCCGGAAGAGGAATGACTGCATGGATAACTATAATTACGGTGTCCTTTCTCAACTTTTGCCACCCCCCTTCTCAGTTGATAGACTGGATAGAGTACCTCAATCTGGTGTCTTCATTGTGTTTAGATTGTAATATTCATTTTTTAAAAAAGGTGTTTTACTGATCATGTCTTATCTTAAATACGTAGCTGTGTATGGGGAGTTGTAAAGTTGCATGATCAGTATGGATTGAAGCTATTTCCGGTGTGTAAGCTATGTCCTGGGAATCACTTAGACACATTTAGGGAACCAATTTGTTAAATGGCATGCCATTGCCTCAAATAGACAGGGGCCTCTAGGCAGAAGCTAAGCAGTTGAGATCATGAATGTTCAGGTATTTAGGCCAAGGGGATTACATTTCCTGTCTCTCTGGAGACAGTGTTCTAAGATCTGACATAGCTGACTTCTCCGTAGTTTTTTTAAAAAAAGATTTTGTGCATTTACTTCTTCCCATTATGATTGAAAGCAGAAGAGTTAAACTCCTAATAAATTATTTTATAGTTAGGAGAAATGAAGTATATTTAGGTGATGTGAATTTTGCATAAAGTAGTTTGCTTGGGCTTTCTTGGGTTTTAAATTAAGAATCCCAGTTCCCCTACACCTCACCTGGGCAGCATGACAGAGCAGTTCCTGACAGTGTGGGCACATATGAGCTTTCCCTGCCACTCAGCTAAGCAAAGTCAGAAGGCTGGCCCTGGTGGCTAGAGTACAGGACAGTTGGAGAGCTGATCCACTCAGCTACAACCCAGACCCAGATCCAGGGCTTTAATCTGGCCCACCCCAGCATCTACCCCATCTGTGAACTGATGGAGGGTGTGAGGAGACTAGTCCTAGAGAACCAAAGCTACAGGATCTCCATGATACAGGGCAACAACAGGTTATCTGAGAGAAGTCCTGTGAGGACACAGCATTGATGGGGTAGTGAAAACCAGAGGCCTTCAGGCAGGCTCATTGAAATGAACTTTTTCATGTAAAGCTGTTTAGGCAAAAACACATATTGTGTGACATACCACAGCTTCATAGGGAGATTATATATTTTCCTTTTGGGGGGAGGTTGCAAGAGGGGAGGCCAGATATGGAGGGATGAGGAGATGTATGAGATTGGGGTGCAGGATGTGAAATTCATGAAGAATCTATGAAAAGTAAAAAGAAAGAAAGAAAATCATGTTATATACACTTAAAACCAAACCAACCAAACAAAAAAAGCTCTTGTGGAGCCCTTCAGACACCATATACTTTAAACAGGAATGCAGATTCTTCATTGGCAAAGAGTCCCCTATGTTTCTTTCATATTTACCATCTTGTTTCTTTTCCTCATTACAATATCCAGAGTAAAATTTAACAAATATCTTCCATCCTATCTATCTATCTATCTATCTATCTATCTATCTATCTATCTATCTATCTTTGAAAGCAGGAGAGGAAGTTCCCACCTTCTGGTATTTGTCTTTGTCTCATTAACATCCCAAGTATTGCAGAGACCAAGGCCAAGAGTAAAAGCATGATGGAGATACAGGATGTGAGCTCAAAATGCTAACTATGGTTTAGGAAGAGTCTTTTGGTCCCTGGATTTTCTCCAAAGATCAAAGAGTTCCCAAATTCCATAGGAAACCCTGAGAAAGGAAGTTTTTCAGGAGTAATTGCCATGTGAATTTTCCTAATGAGATCAAAGCAAGTATTCCTTGGTGATGCCGTGTTCCATTTCCTTTCACCCCTGGGGATCATCCCTCTGATGCAATTTACGGACTGTGATCAACTAAATACTTGTCATAATTTCATAGTCAAAGTGTATTTACATGCTTGTTGTTATGGTGACCATCAATAATATTAATAAAAGTCTCTCCAGTTGAAGCAGATGAATGGAACATGTAAACACAGACAAGAATAATCACCTCAGATGTCAAAATAGAAAAACCATAAACACAGTAGTCTGTAACTAGTTTTCACCTTCTGCTACACCCACGCAGCCACATCTTAGCCTTGTTCATGTCTGAAACACTCGTTGATTTCTGTAGTAGCTATACAAATAGGTAAAGAATGGGGAGAGGCTTCTTCTTACCTCTGAAATAGGAAGAAGAAGGAAGAGGATGAGGAGGATGAGGAGGAGGAAGAAGAGAAGGAGGGGAAGGAGGAGGGGAGGAGAAGGAGAAGGAAAAGGAGAAGAAGAAGAAGGAGGAGGAGGAGGAGGAGGAGGAGGAGGAGGAGGAGAAGAAGAAGAAAGAAGACGAAGAAGAAGAAGAAGAAGAAGAAGAAGAAGAAGAAGAAGAAGAAGAAGAAGAAGAAGAAGAAGAAAACTTACCACGAGTTCAGTATTCACAAACTCAGGAATCCCCTGTATGACATTTGTACATTGTTCACCAATTACGATCATCATAAGACACATTGTCTACAAAGCTTGTTCTTATTAAGCATTCATTTTGCACATGTTGATGACTTAAATAGTAGTTGATTACAGCTGGAGGGTGAATGGACACAATAGCCTGGTGATCACTGCATTTAATCAGATGCCTTTGCAGAATGGACATACACCTTAGAGACTGCACTGGCAAGCTAATGAGATAATGTAAACAAAGCCATTAGTATAGTGGTATCAGCTCTTACAAAAAGAGATTCCATCAAAGTCTTTCTCCTAATGTGGTCATAGACTTTGAAGTTAGTTGAAAGTCCACTGCTTTCATCTTCTAGCTATGCTTCTTTGGGCAGATTTTTGTAAATATTTCTCAGGCTCAAATGAGTTTCTTCATGTGCAGGCTAAAGAGATTAATAGTGTCCATATTATATAACTATTTCGAGCATTAGATGACACTGGGAACCAAAGGTGCTTGTCTCAGTCCTTGGGCCTTGCTCAGTCCTTCTCTAGGATACAATAAGCAGTAGCTGTTGCTGGTGTTCTGTGTAATAGAGGGTTATCCCATCACTTTGGGGTGCCCAGGGTGTGAGAAAGTGGGGTTACAGTAAAGCATTGAGTTAGAAATGCATCAGTGACACATTTCAGCCATGAACAAAGTTGTGCAGCTGATGTGTGGACTTTGGTCTCGTGGGGTGCCATATGCCCGAGAAAGCTTCTGTAGACTCTCAGTTTGCTTCAGCAATAGACTGTGGGCACTGTTCTTGGGAGGTCTCTCCAGTTCCTAAGTCTCACCCTCAAAACCCGAGGAGTACGTGAGTGCTGTAAGTGATCAGGTTATCTCATCGTATTGTTTATTTACCGTGCTTTAATGGAGGCACGGCATGTGTGAGGGTCAGACAACTTTTCGGAAGTCACGTCTCTTCTTCCTCCTTTTGAGGCTGGGTTTCTCTTGTCTCTGTGTGGTTCACTCCAGGCTATCTGGCCTCCAAGCTTCTGCCTGACTGTATTTTCTCTACCTTCCATCTTGCTGTATGGGTACTAGGATTAAGATGTTCCGCACTGCATCTGGCTTTTTCTGTAGGTTCTGGGAATCAAGCTCAAGCCATCAGTCTTGCTTGGCAAGTGCTGTTACTTACTGAGCTACCTCCCCAGACTACATTTTCCTGTGAATGAAATCTCTTCTAAATCAGTTCCAGTTCTGAACCCCCTTATTCGCCAAAGCTATGCACTGCCATTACCTTTGCTGTTTCCCTTTGCATATGTCCCTCACTAGAGCCATTGTCCTACTTGTAAATGTTGTTTAGAGGTCAGAAAACTTTACTACCAAGAAGGAGGACGAGACGCTATTATCCTGACAATGTTCAACCATGGTGTTCCATGATGTGTAGCCCTTGATTCTTTTTAAAAAAATTTTATTAATTTATTCGTTACATCTCAATGGTTATCCCCTCCCTTGTATCCTCCCATTCCTTCCTCCCTCCCATTTTCCCCTTACTCCCCTCCCCTATGACTGTTCCTGAGGGGGACTTCCTCCCCCTGTATATGCTCATAGGGTATCAGGTCTCTTCTTGGTAGCCTGCTGTCCTTCCTCCCTTGATTCTTAACCACCCTCTTTCTTCTAATATTTTTCTCAGCTCAAGTAAGATAAATGGTTTTAAAGGTGACCCATGGTTCCCAACTTCTTTTTGAAAGCCTCTAGCAGGAGGTTTACCCAAATCCAGAATTCTCCTAAAACACACACAATTAGGATTTTTCTTAACATGGTCTTTGGAACTCAAAGCCACTCCCATGTCCTAGGTATTTATTATAGTTAGCTGGATTAGCTACCTGCTCATAAAGATTATCCCAGGACTTGAGTTTTAGCTACAAACCTTGCTATACTTTTTCTGTGGGTTGCTTGGCTAGCTATCTCTGTCTAAAGTCATCGGCCAGTCTGCCACCACATTTCTAGCTGGTGCTTCATTTCATCAGAAAGCGTGCTTGAGGCATGATCCATTCTCAAGCTCACTGGCCTTGTTGACAGATTCAGTTCTTCACGGACAACAGAACGGAGGCCTTCAGCTCCTCGCCAGCTGCTGCTTGGAGCCCCCTTCAATTTCTTGCTGTATAGATATCCCCAACAATTCAAGTTGCAGAACTGAGGCTGGGTTTTGATAGACTAAATAAAAGAGAACGTTGGCTGCAAGATTTCCCCCACCACACACACACACACCCCGAGATAGGGTTTCTCTGTGTAGCCTTGGCTGTCCTGGACTTGCGATGTTGATCAGGCTGGCTTCAAAAAATGCTCTTATTTTTAACATAATCTTGGATGTTGCACATTATGTTTCCTGTGTTCTGGGTTAGCAGTGACCTGCAGGGCCCATCATACACTCAAGCCTCCAGGAACAGTGACTTATTAGTTCATGAGTACTAGGGTGTGGAGATCCCCGGGGGGTCATGTTGGTGACACAGGAAAACACAGCTATGAGTCAGGTCAAGGGAAGGAACAGGCTCTACAGAAACTTTGAGATGAGTCAGCAATGTGCCTTGACTCCCAGATGTATTTCTAGAACCTAACTGTAGTCCTTGTGGGGATCAAATTTATTACTGGCTTCCAGTTTCCATGATACACTCTTTAAAATTTTTTTATTTATTATAATTTATTCACATTCCATCCCGATTGTTATCCCCTCTCTCTAATCTTCTCGTTCCCACCCTCCCTCCCTCCCTGTTCTGCTCTATTCCTCTCCCCTAGACCTCTGACAGGGCAGGGGCCTCCTCCCTTAGCATCTAACCTCAGCCCATCAGGTCTCATCAGGATCCTGCATCCCCTTCCTCTGTGTGATATCTATGTAATGAATTCTTATTTTTTAAAGAGAACTTGAGTGATTGCCTTTGCTTGCCACTGAAAAAGCCTTGACTGAGGCAGGGTTATGCTTCACCGACACAAATCCTAGGTCCATATTAGAATCTCAATTATGGTTGAACTAAGTAAAAAATTCTTTTTCTAGGATATTCTTGGGAAACAAAGCATGGCGTTACCTTAACTATAAATGAACACTATCAGGAAGAACTTGGTTTAGTCTAGAAGATCGAATTCCATGCAGTCGAAGAGGTTAGGCCAGAGCCTGGTAGCATGAGCTCCTTGTTTCTGCTTTTGTGAAGTTTTTCCAGTATGTGTGTGAGGCAGAGACTCTCTGCCTCGAGTCTACGCATTCCATGCGTAGATGGCAGTACTGAGGGGAGATGCTGAGGTGGCAGTGACTGGGGAGGAGAATTGAAGCTGCCCACAGTGCATTCCTTGCTCCAAATAGTCTGAGGCTGAGACAGGGCCCGTTACCATTACTCTCAGTTTGGTCCAAAGTGCGTGAGAGTTTCATTCTACTTTTTACCGCGGCTCGGTTGGTAGGGTCTGGCTCTGTGGTAATGTGGACTGACTACACAGGACTCAAACATCTCGTGTTTTGGCAAAATGTGCAAATTCCTCTGAGCACCACTGCGGCTCATTGTCAGAGATAATCTTTTCAGGAATTCCATGTCTGGCAAACATGGCCTTCAATGTTGGACTCTTGCGGTAAATTGGTATTGTTCAGGCATTCCAGGCCTGAGATTTTTTTTTTAATTGTACTTATCCTCTCTAATGATAGAGTCTCCATTACTTTTTCTTCTAGATAAACATACTGGTGCCAGTGTTCTGTAGTAGCCTGGTTCTAGAGGTTTGGGGATGTCATTAATTAATATATATTATATTATATACATCTTTCCAGTGAGGTTATAAATTTGCTGATGCATTGGTCCATTTCCTGATGAAACCACTGAACTGACTGTAAGAGTGGTCTGATGATGGTAGCGACCTCCTTCCTGGAACCGTGGCAGAGCTGGAAACCTCCTAGAGAACAGAGGCACTACACTGTTCACCAGGGCTTAGGCCAATCAGGCCTAATGATCCAATGCTTGGACAGGATTCATGTTCCTGGCCTTTCACCACGCCAGTTTTAACTTCTGCTAGTCTATCCTATTGTTAAGCTGCACACAGCCAAAAGAAGTGGAACTTAACTTTTTAACGAATGTGCAAGTAATCCCTATTTCAACTAGTATTACATTTCCAAAAAAGAAACCCTCCAAAGATATTAAATTCACATTTTCTTCGAAGCCAAATGTAACTTAATGTTCCCTAGTTCTCCAGACTAACCAATCTTGGCATTTCTGTAACATTCGAATGACAATGATTGGATTCCCCCGAGTTATGTGGCTGCAGGAAGTTCAATTCTTCAAATATTTCTGAGAATGTTTAGATTGCAACAGGAATGACTGGCTATCGCATAGTTACTCATTTGCTCTATCCCATAGCACAGACATGCCAGCCAGAAGAATCCCACCAACCTTTCCACCAACAGTGTGATTTGCATGCTGTTTCCGAAGTGCCTTTGGCCCTCCCCTCCATGTGGTTATATGACTAGCTAGATACATATTTAGGTTTTTAATTTCATTTTCTTTTAACATTTTTGGAAATGAGTTTTTGTAATTTCTTGCAACTATGTGTGCCTGAGACCAAAGTTAAACCCATAAAACAAGACATATTTAGAGAAGTCCTGAATACCCTCATTCCTCCGCATTCTTCCATGTAATTAATCCTGAAAACGACGACTTATCTCTCCATTTTTGCTTGCTTTTCAAACCGATTACATGAATATATCTTGCTATGTGTTTTTTTTTTCTAAGTTGGAATTTTATTATGATCGGTAAATAAGTTGAAATTTTACTTCCTTTCTAATGTGGACATGATTTATAGTTTTCATGTCTAGTTGGTTTGTCCAGGAGTTCTAATAGGATGTTGCATCAAGTGGTGGGAATCTGTATCCTTGCTTCATTCCTAACTTTAAGGGAGAATCTCTTCGTTCTCTCACTCTGAGTCAATATGGAGGCTGGACTTTCAGAGCCATGTTCTGATTTTGCAGAAAGTTCCTTCTGGTTTTCATTTGTTGCTTCTCTTATCAAGAATTGTTTGTTTGTTTGTTTATTACATCCTGACCTCGGTTTCCCCTCCGTCCTCTCTTCCCAGTCCCTCCTCCCCTCTCTCCCCTGTGCTCCATCCATTCTTCCTCCTTTTCTCTTCAGAAAAGAATAGGACACAATGAGTATCAACCAGTGATGGCCTAGCAAGTTGCAGTAAGATGAGGTGCCTTCTCTCCTATTAAGACGAGATGGCCTAGTAAGAGGAAAGGGTCCCAAAGGCAACAGAGTCAGAGATAGCCCTTGCTCCCACTGTTAGGACTCCCGCAAGAAGCCCAAGCTATACAACTGTAACAAATGTGCAGAGGGCCGAGGCCAGTCTGATGCCAGTTCCCTGGTTGGTGGCCCAGTCTCTGTGAGTACCTATGAGCCCAGGTTAGTTGTTTCTGTGGGTTTTCTTGTGGTGTCCTTGACCCCTCTAGCTCCTACACTCCTTCCTCTGCCTCTTCTGCAGGATTCCCTAAGCTCCACCACAGTTTGGCTGTGGGTCCCTGCATTTGCTTTCATCAGTTGCTGGGTGAAGCTTCTCTGATGAAAACCGGGCTGGGCACCAATCTATGAGTATAGCAGAGTGCCGTGAGGACTCATTCCAATGACTTTTCTTTTTTCCCATTGTGTGTGATGATATCTTAAGTCTCTGGGCTATCCAGTCTCTGGCTCCTGGCCCTTTAAGTGTTAAGGGTAGTCTCCCTCTCATAGCTTGGGTCTCAAGCTGGGCCAGTCATTCGTTGGCCACTCCTACAATTTCTGTGCCAGGTTTACCCCAGCAAATCTTGTAGACAGGACAAATTGTAGGTCAAAGATTTGATGTCTGGGTTGATGTCCCAATCCCTCCACTGGAAGTCAAGAATGGTTCTTTAATATTATCAAATACCTTTTCTGTCTCTTGAAATTACATATAGTTTTTCTGTTTTCATTTGTTAGCATAGTAAGTTACATTGATTGGTTTTCAGACTCTAAATTAACCTTAAATTTGGAGTCAGGTGGTATTCTTTTTATTTTATGAAATTCAATTTGACAATTTTTTGTAGAGGCCTTTTTAAAAAACACTGCTTTATTTGGGGTGTTTAGGCATCTACCTCTCGTCCAATCTCCAGCTGTACATAGGAGAGAGGTTAGTGGGGAGAGGGGCCCCTTGACTTCTCCCACCTGTTTAGGGTCAAAGGGTCTTTGAGTTTATTCTGCTCTCTGTCAATGGAAGATGCAGCCAGCTGTCTCCTCCTGCTACACGCCACATGCCAACATCACTCTCTTTGGGCTCTCATTTATATCCTCAGAGCCCTACACCACGCCCCTCTTCTTTCTGCAGGAGGAAGGCCTTACAAGCTAGCAAAAGCCACACCCCACAGGAGACAATTAACAGCTGTGGACAAACTAAAACTCAAACTGAAATCACACACTTGGGATTTACATAACACAACTGAGTTTACAGTGAAACCAAAACTTCCATTGCAAATGTTTGTGCATGATTGCTCTTGATGGACATTTGTATATAAGTTACCTTCTAAAAATTAAGGTAGACTGGCCTCATCTCATAAAATAGGAGTATCCTTTCCTATTTAGTTCCTGGAGGACTTGGTATAAAATTAGTATTATCTTTTTCTTAAATGTTTCATGAAATCTACCAGTAAAGTATGTGCGTTATATTTTCTTCAGTGGAAAGATTTTGAAGTACAGATTAAAAATTTTAATTGTGATGTCTTTTTTTTCTCATATATTCTAGGATGTGTGGCCTTCTATTGGAGAAAAAAGAGGACACAAAGTTGGATAGGCAGAGAAGGGAGAGTGCATCTTGGAGGAGTTTGTGGAGGGGATGGATATGATCAAAAGATATGGTACAAAATTCTCAAAGAATGGGGAAGGGGAGGGAGGAAGAAAGAGGAAGGGTAGGACCAGGAGGAGAAGAGTGTGCTATAACTGTGATTTAAAGTGAATAAATAAATAAATAAATTAAAATATGTGCAAATGAAAACCTAATAGAAAATATACTAAGAAATATACTACTTAAAAATTTTGCGAAGAAGCTAGGTGCAGTGGCTCACACCTGTTAATCCCTGCACTCAGGGAGGCAGAGGCAGGTGGATCTCTGTGAATACGAGGCCAACCTGGTCTACAAAGTGAGTCCAGGACAGCCAAGACAGTAAAACCCTGTCTCAAAAAACAAAAACAAAACAAAAACAAAAACCCTCAAAGAACTAATAAAAATATCTGCAATAAGTCATGAAGATAACTCTAAAAATTAATGTTTATTCAATTTTAATTTCTATTCAATTTTATTTCTTCTTGTATTTCTTCAAGAACTTAAGGTTCTTCAGTGAAATTACAGAAATTAGTCTGTAACATCTGTTCTGTCAAACTTAGTGTTACCAAGTTCTTCGTAACATTTCTCATCATCTTTGTAACTATAGATCGTGGAGTGAAGCCAACTACCTCACTTCTAATATTGAGAATGTTTTTCCTTCACTCTTATTTTATTTAATGGTCTGGCTAAAAATTTGTAAATCTTATTTATTACTTTGAAATGCTTTTTCATTTAATAATTACTTTTCTCTTATATATGTTAGTAGTTTTTGTTCCATTTTATTATTTATGTCTTATCAATAGAATGAGTTTAATTTGCTCTTTTTCTTTCTTTCTTTCTTTCTTTCTTTTTCTCTTTCTCTTACAACATGATAGGGTGAAGTGGTAAATGAGATCATTTAATCTAAACTTTGATAATTTTATAATGAAGGCATTTATTTCTATAAAAGTATCCTTACTTGGCTGCATCTCATAAGTTTTTTCCCCAGTATAAGGTTTTTATTGATTATTTGGGAATGTCACATCATGTATCCTAATCACACTCACTTCTCAGTCTTCCCAGGTCTTGTGACACTCTCCACCTGCACAAAAAAAGAAGAAAGAAAAAATGTCTAATTTATGTTGCTTATATATTCACTAGAGCATGGCCAAACTCCCAGTGGCCAGCCCCTTAAAGGAAACCAGTCCTTCCCCAGCCAACCCCCTGCCAGAAGCCATCAACTGTGAAGAGCTACACTTTAGCATCCTTAGCACAATTTTTAAGAGTTCTCTTCTATGGTCTCCTGTATAGACTGCTACTTTTGGGGGTGGGTGAGTAGGGGTAGGGATTGTCACCGCACCCTTCTATGTCCCTTTTCCTCAACTGTGAGTCTGAAGTCCTCGATGGCCCTTTATCATTGGCAGGAGCACGGATCATGGACTTCCACATGGATTCTGGCCACAGCACAAATTGTGGACATCCACATGGTCTCCAGCCCTCAGCATATGCCACAGACTTCAGCATGCTCTCTGGTGTCAGTTCAGATGACAGACATCACCACAGCTCTACTGCAGCATCGGCCATGGACACTATCATGGCCCTCAGCATAGACCACAGACATCAACATGGTTTCGGGGGCCATACAAATCACCAATACCAATATGGTTCCTGATGGCCCATGGGCATCAGCATGGCCTCAGATATCTGAACAGACCAGTCTCATCAACATAGCCCCCAGTGGCAGCATGGACCACAGACACTAATATGGTCTCCTGTGGTAGCTCAGACTACAGACATCCACCTGGTCTCTGGCAGTAGCATGGGCTTCAGACATCCACGTGGCCTCAGTGGCAGCTTAGACCATAGACATCCACACGAGCCATGGGCTTCAACAGAGTTTGGGCCACCGTTTCACAAATACCAATGTGACCTCCAGGGGTAGCCTAGACCACAGACCATAGAGGTCTTTCAAGGAGGTTCACTTCATCTCAGATAGCCTGGTGTTGCTCAGAGCCAGGGCGATAGCTGAGTTGGGCAGTGTGTTTGAGGGTTAAGTCTGTGTAAGCGCCAGTCTGCTGCACATCACCACCACCATCACCACCAACATCACCACCAACACCGCCAGCACCACTGCCGCAGCTGCCGCTGTCTCACCACTGTCATCATGTCTCTAGTTTTGCCTCTCTCCACTACATACTCACTGCTCTGTTCATGCATATTTTCTACCTCTCCATCACATATTCGCTTATCATAATGGCATTGGAAACTGCATTGTGTTACACCGTATTTTTTTTCAAATATTCATTGTTGGTCTGGTTCAAGGTTCATCGTTTCTGAAGCACCATGAATACTAGACCATTGCTGATACCCCTCTTGGATGTTTTGCTGTTGCCCAGAGTCAGAGTGATGTTGCTAGGCATCTGGAGGCAGATTCTGTAGGAGCTCCTGGCTGCTGCACTGGGGCTTGCAAGGCTTGTACTTTCTACATGTAGCCTGCAGGCAGCTCCAATGCCTGGCAGGCTCTATCTCCTGGCAGACCGAGCAGTGTGAGCTGCAGCTGTAGCAGCTCCATGCTGGAGCCCAGGTGGTAAGTCTAGGACCAGTCCTACTCAGTAATGACATCTGGCTCTGCAGGACCAGCTCCTCCATATGCCCCAGCAGGTCACAGATGGGGCATATGTTGGGCTGGACCAACTCAAAACACTGGGCGTAGGTAGGCCCAGCATTTGCCTGCATCTCACGAATTTAAGGATCCCCCCCCCCCCACATTGTCACAAAGCTAAAATACACATGAAGTTCCTTGTAAATTTCTTCTTTTGTTCATAGTTTGTTTAGGTATATTTTCTGTTCTATAGCTTCTGTGCTTCACTTCTGGTTTAGTTCTGTGTGGTTTCAAGCATACTTTGTATGATTCAAATCCGCTTATCTTCATTAAACCTGGGTTAGTATACATGTAAATATTATATGTGCTGCTAAATATACACAGAACAAATTTAGAGCTTGTGGAGGTGACTTCTCTTTAAAAGAAAACTTTATTGTTTGTCCGTAGGTGTTTTACCTGCATCTTTAGCTGTACACTACAAGCATGCTTGGTTCCTGCAGAGGTGAAAAAAGAGTGTCAGATCCTTCAAAGCTGCAGTGACAGATGATTGCAAGCTGCTGAGTAGATGCTGGGAATCTAACCTGGGCCCACTCAAGGGTACCAGATCCTCTTAACGGCTGCGCCATCTCTCTGTCCTTGATTGAAGCATCTTCTCAAGGCCAATTAAGTCAGGTTGGTTCAAATTTTATTTGAGTCTGTCATAGAATTGCGGGTTTTCTTTCCACATGTCAACTCTGTCCTTTTTTTAAAAATTAAATTTATTTATTTTTAATTTATTCACTTTATATCCTGAATGTAGCCCCCTCCCTCACCTCCTCCTGGTCCTACCCAACCTCCCTCTTCCCTCCTTGCCCCTCCCCTAGTTCTCAGAAAGGGGAAGCCCTCCTCCCCTACCATCTGACTCCAGCCTATCAAGTCTCATCAGGACTGCCTGCATCCTCTTCCTCTGTGGCCTGGCAAGGCCACCGCACCAGGAGAAAGTGATCAAGGTGCAGACAACAAAGTCTATGTCAGAGGCAGCCCCTGTTCCCTATATTATGGGACACACATGGAGACTGTGCTGCCTATTGACTACACCTGAGCCTGGTCCTTGGTTGGTGCATCAGTCTCTGCAGGATCCCCTGGGCCCAGGTTTGTCAACTCCGTTCTTAAGACATGGGTGTTAAAATCTCTGCCTGTTCTGTAGATCTATTGCTTTCATCGCGGTATTTTAAAGCTATGTTATTAACATAATCATTTAAACTGTTGCATCCATTTGATGAAATGATGTCTTAATGATTATGAAATAATCCTGTTCAGGGCGATTCCTTTTACTCTGAGAACAATATTGTCTGATATTAATGCAGCTGGTCTGGTTTCATTTGGTCAATATCAGCTATCTCTATTTCCTCCTCTCCTCTTTTTATTTTTAACTACTAGTGTTTTTAGTTAAAGCAAATTCTTTGCGTTTTGAATATATGAGTCTGAATTTTAAAATCAATTGATAATATTTATCTCTACCTTGGGTTATTTATCCAGTTCACAATTATTGTGATTGCTAAAGGGGTTGGGTAAGAACTGATGTGTCAGGGATTTGTTCAATATATTTCTGATTCCCTTTCTATCATCTTTTGCATTAGTTACTGTTTATGATTATATTTAATCTTCCTGGATAGTTTCTTATCCATAATCCCATTTTTCTGTTTATTTTCTTTCTCTCTTACTATTCATTTTCTTTGTTTGAGACTGGTCCATGTTTTACAGGACAAGCTTTAAATTACCTTCAAGTGGAATTATATCACAATTTACACACTGAGAGTATAAACTCATAACTGTATAGTTCATCATTTCATCCCCTCCCAGAGAATTATACTATTATTTTTATATATTTCACTTCTATGTAGCTTTATAAGTATTATAAGCTTTATGATATACTGCTATTTTAAACTTAAGTCTTCAATAAAGGAATTTAAGTAAGGTTAAAGGTAACCTTTTGTACACTCAAATGGCTATCACTTCTAATATTCTTAGTTCTTTTAAAAATATTTGAGTTTTTATTACATTTACTTATTTGTTAATTTATTATTTATTATTTCATTATTATTCTTTTATGTTTTCATTCTTGAAAGCACAGTATCCAAACTATGTTTTACTTTATATTGGATTCTAGATTGAAAGCATTTTCAGTTCTTTAAAACTGTTGTTCTGTTCTTGCGTTCACATCACTTCTAATGACACTTTGTCCCTCTGTGTATCACCTTTGGGGTGTTTTAGGGTTTTGACTATTTATGAATTTAGGCAATTTATTTAACATATACTTTTATGTAGTTTTATTATTTTTTTATTCATGTACTTGGAATCATTGAGATTTGTGTGATCTGTAGCTTTCATTTTTGGCAAATTTGGGCAAATTCTTGACTATTATTCAAAAGTATTTTTCCTTTTATGTAAATTTCAAAAGTATTTCTTTTATGCTACCTTGGTGCTTCAATTACATGACTATTGTGCACAGAGCCTTCAGATACTGGTTGTAAAGTCTCTTCTCTCTGTGCTTCATTTTGGCTGATTTCTCAGTTCTCTATCTCACTCTTTCTTTCTTTGAAATTTACTTTAAAAATCTATTCAGCGCAGTCTTCAACTCACATTTCATCCCTAGAAGCTTTATATTTCAGATTTTCTATGTTTTTACTCAACACATCCCATGTTTTGTTTAGTTTCTTGAACAAAGAGAATATTACAATTTTTAGTGTGTTAGAAAATGTTTAAGGCCTTCTCTGGGAATGGAAGAGCAGAGCCTTGGCTTACCATATGCACTTTCAATGATCCATTGATAACTATTTTCAAACTTCTAACATGCCATCAATAAATGCATACTGGGAAGAGATACACAATGACAGCATGTATTATTATATAGGACCTTCATCTAGTAATAGAATTACCATAAATCACCCCGGAATCGCAGGTTATACTAAAATAAAGCAAAAATCACTAGTAAGTAATGAGTTTTAGTATGTAGTACTTTTCTTTTAAATATAAGTTAATTGTATGATTATTTAATTTTTAAAAGATGACTACATTCAATAGTTGGCCTGAAACTTGTCAATAATTATGGATTCTTCAACAATTGTTTTTATAAGCCTGTACAATATCATCCTGGCGAACCCCTAGATAGTAATTACTTTAGCATCCTATTAATTTTCTGTCATCGTTAGCTCAGTTTTAGTTGTTATCGTGGGTCATATTTCTCTTTTATACTTTCCTAGAAAAGTTGAATGGATGGCAGATATAGAATTAATATTAACTTGTACGGCAGTGTTTTTTTATATAATTATAAGTAGTATTCATTCTTGTTCTGGGACTCAATTTAATTTCTTCAGAACAATTTGATCCCATCTTACTTTTATTTAATTAGTTTGTAGAACCATAGCAACATTTTCTAAGGGATGATTTTTCTCCAACACCACGATGAAAATCTTTTGCATGTAATACTAAATCTTTGATGTGCTAAGTTCTCCATGTTGGCTGATTGGGATCAGAGTTATGCCCAAGGAATCCCAAGAACTATTCTCCTTAGAGGCTTCTACCACTTGCTTTGGTTTGGGTACTTTTCTTGAGTGAATAGGGTTATTAACATCCAGATGAGAACTCCAGGGGCACTCTCTGCCCATCTCCAGCTGCAGTAGTATTAATTACCGAAATTATAAATCCTTTCTCTGAGTTCTGTGTTCTCTCTTTTTTTTAAGGCCAGTAATTATGATGTATGCTGCTCTCTTAATGCTGCTGTTATTTTCTTAATTGATTTCTAGCTCATTTAGAAATATTAGGTTATAGTTTTCATGTGTTTTATAGACATGACCTTTCAGAGAGCTTTTGATGCTTGAAAGGACCTTACTCTAGTCTTTATTTTCTTTTTAAAAGTATAACCTTTTATGAAATTGGACCACAATCCTTATTTGTGGCTCATTTTAAGAGAAACGAGTTTTCCTGTATTTTCAGAATGGTGGGTTGGGTTGAGTCGCCTTTTCAAACATCTTGGGTCACAAGCTTCCTGTTCTGTTGTTTTCACAAAGTGACTAATATATGGCCTTATACTTTCTGAGCTCTTCTTCCCTTAGAGTAGTACCCCTAGGGCTCTAGCGTCTTTGTCTCCTTCAACTTGAATAGGCTAAGACTCTTCTCTTTGTCTGGCATTCAGTGTTGGGAGTTCCTTAGCCTCTTAGACCCGACTCCGACTCCGTTGAGCTCTGTCCTATCCTGTTTGTGCTCATTGAGGCTTTCTAGTTCAGCTACTGTCCTCCAGCTGCTCCATCAGTGTTTCCAGCTTGTTTCTAGGACTGGAGTTTGGACCTGGGGTGCTTCCAGAGAGCTGTGCTCTTCAATCTTAGGCACCTTATTATTTTTCTTTTTCTTTTTAGATCCTGCACCATGCAGGCAGGCATTTTGCAGTTACTGTCTCAGCTGCTGCCCAATTTTCTCTAATTTTGTGATTATGACTATTTTTTAAAGATCATTTATTGTTGTGGTATATTTGTCCATGAGAACTTGTTTAGGGATGTGTGGTAGATAGAATTATATCCCCACTTCCCAACACATCCCCAATCTAATTCCAGGAGCTTATGCTTAAGTTACCTTGCACCATGGACTTTGCTCGTGCACTTAAAAGTCTCGAGATAAGGAGAGTATACAGGAGTACAGTCACACTGTAAAGGATAGAGTCCTATGATTGCTATCTCCCAATTGCCCCTCACATTGTCTTTGCCCATTTATGGCTGTTGTTGCAGAATGCCACAGACAGGCTAACGTATAATTAGTAAAAATGTATTATTTCATAGTTCTGGAAGTTCAGGATCAAGGGGCTAACACCTGGTGAGGTCATGCTTGTTGCATCATGCCGTAATGGAACTGGGAAGGGGGAAGGGGAGAGAAAAGGGCATAGACTGAGAGGAAGAGAGGGAGGGAGAAAGGGATGGAGAGAGAGAGAGAGAGAGAGAGAGAGAGAGAGAGAGAGAGAGAGAGAGAAACAGTCAAACTGAAAGAAAGAGAGGGGAGGGGAGAGAAAGAGAGAGGAGAGGAGAGGAGAGGAGAGGAGAAGGGAGGAGAGAAGAGGAGAGGAGAGGAGAAAAGAGAGACAGAGACAGGGACAGACACAGAAAAAAGACACAGAAAGAGATGGAGAGACAGGGAAAGAGCTAAGGAGTGTGAACTTTTTGTAATGACCCTTTTAGTGATAATAAATATGCTCCTGCTTGCTGCTATGGTGGCAATAGTCTATTCAGTCTCATGGCCTAATTGTTTCACAACACCATTGCACTCGAGATTAAATCTACAACATGTGTTTTTGCAATGCTTCTTGTTGACTACAGAACCCCTATGAATTATTATTAGATGCCATTCTTCATATGGCATGAATGACGATTTACAGAGGTCTTCTTTTCCTGCTCATACAAAGAGCAGAAATCCAGCGTTAATTGTTCTGTGCATCAGGCACACCTTATACATTTATAATTTTAGAACTGTGTAATGCTTGTGAGAAATTATGTGCTTTCCGAATAAAATAACTGGACACTGACATTGGATCAGACCTGACAGGATTCATTCCTCGCAGCATACTGGGCATTGACATCCTGTTTGGAGCCAGGGGTTGAAAAGAAAGAGGGGGGAATATAGAAATATATAGGGAAGCTAGAACAAAAACTAGGTTAGTGAATCTACTCTTCAACTTAATGCCTCAATTGCCACTCACAAGGTATTTTTAATTCACTGGTATAGAATTTTTGGTATATAGATGCAAATAGGTTTAATTCTAGATACAGTGGTATAGAATTCAAATGTAAGATTATTCTTCATACACATTATATATATATATATATATATATATATATATATATATATATATATACACACATATTTCTACTATAATATGTTATTGTACCCATATAACTCAATTATAATACAAGGTTTACTTCTAATGCTGTTTAGGAGAAATAAGTTATACAAATTAAATGATAGTAGATTAAATTATGGTCATGTCAGTTACTAATCTACTTTTATCACAAGAATATACATCTTAAGTGCAACAGATAGATATGACTCTATAGAAAGATAAGGAAGGATAGGTAGTCAAGGTCTTAAAAAACCCCAGAGACATGCAGAATATGGCATTTAAAATGTTTTGATTACTTTAAAGATTCATTAACAATGAGACAGGTTAACTCCTGACAACACCCAGCCTACCTCAAAGAGGATGATGAGCATCAAAGAACCTCCTTATGGAGGTGGATTCAAATGTAGCAAACAAGGCACTGGGCAAAATGTCCTCATTTCTCCCACAGACAAAATTCTGTCTAAAAAAAAAGGCAAGCTTAGACGCAGGCAGAGTTGATGGTCAAACTTTGCCAAGAGAGGGTAAGCAAGTCTTCAATAGTTCCTGCCTCACAAATATGTCTGTCAAATATATTGGGCCAGATGGCTGAAGAAGATGTTCCAACGTTATAGAGAGTTTTGGGTGACTATTCAGGTAGAAAACTTTCTCTGTCATCTTTTCATTTGTAAAGCTACTAACCTGCACTCCCGCATGCTCAGGTAATGAAGTTTATTCCTTGTTAAGTCTCTGATGGAGTTGAAGACCAGGTAGCTCAGTTTTACAATGAAGCTTAGTTGTTTAGGAGTTAAGATTTTTTAGGTCTAGATAGGTGTTTTAAGTTGATAATGACAATATGTGATGGAGATTGATTTACATTCAGAAATTTAGACACACCAAGATTGGAAAGATGTCTTCTTCAGACTGTCAAACACAAATAGCCAAAATGCTAAGAATGTAACATTTATAGAATTCCTGATTGTGTCATGGTTCTTCTTACTATAGGTCATCTATTTTATATACATGTAATAATATAAATGTATATGTAAAAAAAAAACCCCAAAATTTCTACTACATTCCCCCTTTTAGTCTCTAAAAAAAAAAGAAAAAGAAAACCTATTTGAACCATATACCCCATTATCAACAGTTATCTGCAGAGTGGTACATTTGTTATAATTGATGAACCTATAGTAACAAATTGTTATCTCAAGCATTTAAATTAAGGCTCACTGCCTATGCCCTCTATGGGATTGAACAACTTCATGATGACATATATTCATGACGAAAGTATTATGCCGCAAAGTCTTCTGTGCTCTGACTACCCATGTACTTTCTTTTAGCCTGTTTCATAGCAACCATGGATTCACATTTACTGGAATGTTACATGGCTGCAGCCAGGTGTGGCTTAGTTTTTCCAATGGCTCCTTTCACTTATTGAAATGCATTTGAAATTTACTTCATATCTCTTCATGGCTTTTTCCAAATTTCTTCTCTTTGATATAGGACCTCACTATGTGACCGAGACTAACCTAGTGCTCAAAGTGTCCTTAAAATGATGAGCAATCCTTCTGCCTCAACTTCCTGGATGCCATGATTAGAAGTGTGAGCCACCACAGCTGGTTAATATAATGTATTAAATATAATATTTTTAATTATTGTACTTTTTAAAGCATATCAACTTTCCACTCCTCTCCTTAGCTCCCACAAGATCTACCCCATATTCTCCCAATTTTGTGTCTTTTTTTTTAACCCACAAAGTCCAATCTGAGTCTCATTTACTCTTAAGTGTGGGGCATCCCCAGGGGCATGGTCAATCTACTAGGGGCCACATCCTGAAAGATAATTGACTCTCCTCAACCCCGAATCCAGCAACTGAAAGAGTGTCTTTTATGCATCATTTTCCTATCTTCTATGCCAGTGATCAGTTGGCTGTAGGTACATAGATCTACTGATTATTCTTCCATTAATACCATATTATGTCCATTATTCTCGCTTTATGGTAAATCTTGATTTGGGTGGTGTAAATTTTCTTTTCAGTATTCTGTTGAACATTAGGAGTGCTTTACTGCTCCATCTAAATTTAGACTAGTCTTTTACAATTGTAGGTACAGAATAACTTGCTGTGATTTTTGAAGGGAGCCATGTGAATGTAAAACTAAGGAAGGGAAGAATTGACATCCTGACAATATCGAGTCTTTCTGTTCATGGACATGCAATATCTTATTGTGGTTTAATTCTTCTTTAATTGGATTTTGTAATATGAGAAAAATATGCATGCAGGAATTAAAATTTTAGGTGCTGATATAAAGGGTATAATTGGGTACCATACAACCTTGATATAATCACTCACTAGATCCAGGAGCAGCAGATGCTATTACTGCCAATGCTGCAGCTTCTCCTCCTCCTTCTCCTCCTCCTTCTTCCTCTTTGTCAATTCTTTATGCTTTCTATATAGGTCACAATGCCATTTTCAAACAAAGATTGTTTAAGTTTTCTTTTTATATACCTTTTAAAATCATCTAGGCTTTCCTGAATGATGGCTAAAAGGCAGAGGTAAATGGGCACATCTTGCCTCGTTTCCAATTTTAGTGGAAAAGTTCTGAGGTGCTCACCATTAAGTTAGCTCTAGGTACTTTTGTTTTTTGTTTTTGTTTTTAAATAATTATTCTTAGTCACATAGAAAAAGTTTACTCTAATCTTAATTAACTGGTGTATCTTTCTTTGGTCCAAACAAGCCACATTTGTTAGTTATTTTTCTCATTACTAAGATCAAATGCTTGACAAAAGAAACTTAAGAAAGGAAGGCTTCATTTGGCTTGCAGTTCAAGGGGATACAGTCTATCACAATAGTGATGGCATGGTACCAGGAGGTAGCCGGTCACTGTGTCCACAGTCAGGAAACAGAGGAAAAAGTGAATACTTATGCTTCTGGTTGCTTTCTCCCATTTCACTCAGTCTGGGATCCCAGCCCAGTGAATGGCACTGCTCACTCAGGCTGGGTCTTCCTCTTCAGGCTATCCCTTGCAGACACCACTAGAGATTTGTTTCCACAGATTTTCTGAATCCTATTAAGTTGATGAAGATTAATCATCACACCATCGATTTCAACTTTCTAAAGTTGTTGTTTGGAAGAAGGATATGCCTTCTCACTGCTCAATAATGATTTAATGCTTTTTACAAATTTTTATATTTTTTTAAGGTCTCGCTTTTGAAATCCAGTTCCTTCTGTTCAAGTTTGAAATATGCTTAATGAGTATTAAAAATAATGCTAGGTGTGGTGTTGCATGCCTTTAAGCTCAGTAGAGGTTGAGGACGGGGTCAGGAGGCAGGGGTCAGGAGGAAGGTGGCAAGTGAGAAAGGGGGAGAAGGGAAAAGGGACATCTTAGTGAATTTCAGATGGGCTTGGCCTACATAGTGAGTTCCAGAACAGCCAGAATTGCATCTCAAAAAGCTAAAAGGAAAAAGGAAAAGAAAAAATAAAAATGAACATATACAATTAGTTGTACAATAGATTTTAAGGATTGCTTGTAAAACATACAATTTTAGAATAATAATAACTAATCATTTGACTTACTTTCGATCAAAATAATGAAAATCAGTATAAAATATAACTCTTTTATCAAGTACATCTCAAGTTACCCTTCATGATGCTCCCCTTGGGTTTAGAGAAAACAATTAGAAATCTGAAAATTTTATAATAAAATAGTATAACCCCTCACTTTCTTTATGGCTGGTCGCCATGAGAAACAACCCAGAGTTACTTAACAGTTTAAAAGTCTGCTATTGTTCCAAAACCCTCTAATTCTTGATGGCTGGCACCAGAATGAGAAAATATACCAGAAATGTCACAAATAAGTTACAACTGTGGTACTGTAAAAAGTAAAGAAATTTAAAAATTTTAATTTTTAAAGTTTCAGTGCATTCTTTTGGTTCCATTGCTATTTGGTCTTAGGCTGTGGCTTTAGGTATAGTCTAGTCCAAGGCTAAATGCAATATTAGAGTTAACTTTTTTTTGGTGGGGACAGTTCCAGGAAGTAGGCTAACTTTGGTAGAAATCAACATCTACAAACAGTGCCTGTTTCTTGTACAGTTTCTCTAAATCATTCATAGAATATGTTGGAGGAAATTAAACCCAACCTCTAATCTAAATATGAGTAATAGAGATTTAAGGATATACCACTTGCTTGAACCCCCTAGTGGTTTTTATTTATATTAAGGCACCTTTGTTTTAAAAACACGTAATGTTACTATTTTTATGCCTTCATGAATAAAAAAAATCCCAAGGAAAAGATAAAATGAAACACTAAAATGGTTGTTTTAATTGCTTTAAATGCTTATTATTCTGTGAGCACTAAATTAATTTAATTTCTGGTAGTCACATTTTATTTGTTGTCTGTCCTCTAAAGCTCAGCGTCTCTGTGTTTAATCTATGGTTGTTTTCTGAGCACCTGGTAATTTCCTTCTCAAACAGTCACTTGGTACCAGTTTATTACTTTAGAGTTGCCATCATGGTCATCGTGGTCGTCATCATTGTCCACTTCCTCCTCTCCTCCTCCTCCTCCTTCTTCTTTCTCTTTCTTTTTCTCCTCCTTCTTCACTATCTGTCTAGTGCTGTTATCTGTTTTACTCTGTAGTTTCTGTGAATATCCTGTCCTTCTCCTTATGGAGATTTTAAAAACCATCAAAACAAACAAATAATCATACCACCAAGGAATAGAAGGAAAAAGTTATATGAGGACAGAAAGAAATAGAACTAGGTGTAATGAGTGGTGGTAATGGTGGTGGGGTGCAAAATAGGAAAAAAAACACTAAAAGATTGTTGAATTATTTAAGAGTAGATGAGAATATTAACAGTTATTGAAGATCGTAAAGATCTATCTAGCTTCTCTCTTACTCTGTTAAAAGTGAAAAGGTTATTAAGAACATGAAAGTTATTTATGAAATAAATAACTAAACACAGAAGTTAGGAAATAAAAGCAAGAGAGTATCCACCTGGTTTAAAAACATTTCTCTTTAGACCAAGAGGAGTTAGAACATGGATAGTGGCAAAATTTGGAAGTGTGTGCATGCTACTGCTGCTACTGATGTTATTATTTTTTTTTTTTGAGAAAAAAAATGACAAAGTAAAGTATCTTAGTCCATTTTTTTCTCTGTAACCCAACATATGATTGAGTAATTTATAATGAACAGAATTGATTGGCTTGTTGTCTTGGAGGCTGAGAAGTCCAAATTCAGCAGGGCAGATCCTGGTGAGGGCCTTCTTGTTGCTCCACAATGTGGTGGAATATACCATATGATGGGAGGCAGGGGCAGGCACATCTCTGAGCTACAGATCCTGCTGTCTAGAGAGAATTGAAAAACCAAAACCAAAACCAAACAAATAAAAAAACTCATGGAGGGTAAGTGGTACTCTAATCTTGTGATAGTTCAGCCATATCTCAGCTCAATGCTAGATTGACTTTTGCCCATCAGAGGAGATATAGCTGTAACATTTTAGAATGAACTACCAATCAAATAGCTTTAGAGGTTTATAAAAGCATGCTATTCTTTTTTTCCCCCTAAGAGTCAGCATGTGTTCATTGGTTAAAAAAAAATAAGGTCAAACCAACTTATTTTGCTTTCTGAATAATGTACTAATACTGGGAGTATTGTGTTTCAAAAAGATTCCAAGATATTGTGGAGTTTTAGAGCTGGTAGAGATCTTAAAGATTGTAATCTAATTAATAAAAAATAACCTTAAACTTAATTTTAATACTTTCTTCCTAATTCTATTACATTTTATTTTACTCATTTTATCTCATTCTTCCAATCTGTCAAAAGTGTTCAAATTTCCACTTCACTATACAGTGTATGATAAGCTTTGTGCATTCTGAAAATTTTATGAGTATTTTGCTATGTATTCTTTCCAAGTCAACAGTGAAAATGTAAAATCACAGAGATACTGCCAGAGCCAGAAACCAGAGCTACATCTTCACAGATCCCTCTTCACATTGTCCAAAACCTCTTAAAAATTTCTTAGAGTGCCTATTGCGGCAAGTGTTAATTTTCTTAGCTGTATGCCTTCACTCAGCCCATACCTTTTGTCAACAAAAGTATTGCAAGAACTTGATGTGTAAGAAAGAAGATCAGACCAGGACTCTGAATTTTCCCAATTCTACTGTCATAGCTATGTTGTGTGATATTAGGTAACGTAGTTCCTTTCTCTGGTCTTCCTGTTTGCTTACAGATACAGAACTTCAACCTGTTCTGTTAGCTCTTATAATCTTTCCACCTCCTCTTTGGTGAAGTTCCCTGGGCCTTTGGTGCAGAAGTTGTGTTGGAGGTTTGTCAGTTGGGGCTGGCCATCACATGATTGCTTGTTCTCTGCATTTTGATCAGTTGTGGTTTTCAGTAATGGTTTCCTTCTGTTGCAAAGAAAGTGTCTTTGATGAAGCGTGAGAAAGCTATGCGTACTAGGCTAGACCCTGGTACGAGACGTGTAGACACTGGCTGCGCAACTGAGTTTTGGAGGCTGTCTTGTGAGTGAAAACATTGTGACTCAAGTGCTAAGACTGCTTGCTCTTCTTGCAGAGAGTCTGAATTCAGTTCCTAGGACCCACATAGCTGTCAACAGTCTTCTGTAGCTCCAACTCCAAGAGATCCAAAACGCCCTTTTGGCCTCCACAGGCACCAAGCATGCATGCAGGGCACATGCATACACGCAAAAAAAAAATACTCATACACATAAAATAAAATAAATCTTTGAAACAAATAAATCTTTGAAGTATAGTAGACCATCTTAATTTAAGAATAATTAGAAGTTTCAAATCAATCTATGTACAGGGTAGGTCAGTAGTATTCTGGATGCAAAACAACAACAACAGCAAAACCAAGGAAGCAAACAAACAGAAACAACAAAAACATTGCACTCTCACCCTGTCAAAGTAGTATTGAGTTCTGACTAAGGGTTCTCTGTGATCACATGTGGAAGATGACTTGGCCTTTCGATGTCTCGTTTTAATGAGAACATCAATAGCTGTAGTATGTCACTGGAAATTGACAGGGTTTGTTGTAAAAATTCATTTACTTTGAAAATGAAAATCCATAAGTAACTTTCTAATGATACACTTTTTTCTTAACAATTTTTAATTAAAATATAATTACATCATTTCCCTTCCCTTTTCTTCCCTCTAACTTCTCCCATGTTCTGCCCCACTTACTCCCTCTCAAATTCATGGTCTCTGTGCTGGCTAGTTTTTTGTTTTGTTTTATTTCCAACTTGACACAAACCAGAGTCATTTGGGGAGATGGAATTTCAATTGAGAAAATGCTCCTGCCAGATTGGTTGTTGGGCAACCTTGTGTAGAATTATTTTGATGGATGATTGATGTGGGAGGGCCAAGATCACGTTAGGCAGAGCCACCCATGAGTTGGTGGTCCTGGGATATAAGAAAGCAGGCTGAACAAGACACAGAAAGAAAGCCAATAAGTCTCCTTGGCTTCTGCTCTAGTTCCTGCCTTGATTTCTGGCTCTAAGTTCCTATTCTGGATTCCCTCAGTGATGGACTTATAATGTATATGATGAAATAAACCCTTTTTTTCTCAAGATGTTTCATCAGAGCAATAGAAACCCTAACTAAGAGAATCTCTTTTTCTTTGATTACACACACACACACACACACACACACACTGAGTCTGTTTAGTTATATTTATATGTGTATGATTTGATTTCAGGGCTGATTATGTGCTATTATACAATCGATTAGGAAACTCATCCGTGGGGAAGATATAGCTCTTCATTTGTTTGTTCTTTCTTTCTTCCTTCCTTCCATTCTCCCTCCCTCCTTCCTTCCTCCCTTTCTTTCTTTCTCCCTTCCTCCTTCCTTCCTCCCTTCCTCCTTTTCTTTCTTTCTTTCTTTCTTTCTTTCTTTCTTTCTTTCTTTCTTTCTTTCTTTCCTGTTGTAGTTTTTCATTACAGGGTTTCACTGTGTGTAGTCATGGCTGTCATGGAACTTGCTTTGTAGACCAGGCTGTACTAGGACTCACAGAAATCCACCTGCCTCTGCTTCCTGAGTGCTGGGCACGAGCTACCACTGCCGGGCTTTTGTCTCCTTTTCTTAATAGTCCTTAGTTACCTGCAGTTTTTTGTCTAGGGATGGGGCTCTCAGAGATTTCCCCCTTCCCTGAGTTAGCATGTCTATTCGTGGTGCCCTGTTTAAGTCTTGTTTAGGCAGCCATATTTTTGAAGTATTTTTGGTATGGCTTCCCTGTCATTTTAGGAGATATAAGTGAATATCTTGCTTCCTCATTCTCTGGCTCTTACAATTTTTGTGTCCTGTCTTGTGTGATGTTGTCTGAGCCTTAGGTGTAACAGTTGCATTCTAGATATATCTATTGGGGCTGGGCACCCCATGATCAGTTGTTCTCTGCATTTTGATCAGTTGTGACTTTTTCTGATGGTCTTTGCTACAAAGAGAGGCTTCTATGATGACTGGTGAGTGTTACACTTATCAGGCAAATAAAGTTTGTGAACCTAGTGATACATCTTAAGAACTATTCGCCATTCCTTGTAAATTTTTTATTCATTCAACAAATTACCCAATAGGGTGTTAGGAATACAGAAGCAAATGCAAAACTTTGGCTCTTACAAAGATTATATATAATGCTGTGTTTATAAAAGCAGGGTCTTTGAACAGCCTATTAGACAAAGTAGAGTCCTAAACGCAACTGAGACTTGCTGAGACATTACAGAAAATGAATCCCAGACAAATGCACTTGGGATCACACACATTAACGGTGTAAATTGGTAGGTATTATGGTAGAGATTTCCACCAAATCTAAGCCTATTTGTTAAAGTCTGCCTTGTATGAAAAGAACAGCAACATCCCAATATGTTTTAGTAGGGAGGGTTAAAACTAGTTCATAGAAATTGGAGGTGGTGAGTTTACAGTTTAGAGTAGTGAAGAACTTAAAAATGAAGAGTTTCTTTCAGGCATAGGACTCAAAAGACCCAGGGTGATTATGCCCTGAAAGTCTCTTCCCTGAAGATTAGCTTTCATGGTATCAGAAGGTACATTAGAAGGCTCCAAAGGAGGAAAACAACCAATAATCCTACCCTGCTATAATGTCTGTGAACTACAGCACCTATTAGCTTCACATGATAACCATAATGGAGCAGTAATGGCACATACATTGTGGCAGTAACCAACAGCTCTGCAATTAGACTTAGGACTGGTTAACAAGAGGGAAATCTTATTAACTACCCAGGCCTAATAAGGTCATTGATCCTGGAATCTATAATTATCTAAATTATCCAAATATAAGTATACAAACAACCCCACCATAATCTCTAACTATATTATGAATGTTTTTATCTGCATATTCATAGATAAGTGTAGTCCTCATCCATCATCAAGGAAACTTCTCTTTTCAACAGAGACCATTACAGAAAACTAAAACAGATCAAAATGAAATTATAGAGCCCACTCCCAAATGATGCATCTGCAAAACAACTCCTGACCCTAAGGCTCAAGAATTATTATGGAAGAAGGTGTGGAAGATTGTAAGACAAAGAAATAGGACATTAACTTCGAGACTGTGATTCTAGAAATGTCAGAGAAGCCTTACCAGCAGGGTGGCCTAAACATGACATCAACAAGGACAGCACAAATAGACCTATTTATGTGGAAGAGGGAAAGCTCACATGCCTGTCATTACCTCTAGACAAAGAGCTGCAGGCAATTAAGGAATGCTGACAATAGGAGAAACAATCTTCCCCAGGGAAAAGTACATCAATTGGTTATCTAATACCAAATGGTCAGCTCTGAAAATATATACATACAATTATCATTATATGAACTGAGTTGGTTGTATTTATATATTTAAGAACAACAGTTACATACAAAGAGGTTGTGAATTTGTAAGATAGTAAGAGAGGTGAGGTGATATGAGAGAGACAGGTTTGAGGAAAAGGAAAATGATAATCTAAAGATTTTTAAAAAATCATAAATTTTTAAATGAGGATTTTTAAAATGGAGCAGTAATTCAGCCAGTTAGCTCAGTTGGTTAGAGCGTGGTGCTGATAAAAATGGAGCAGTGTGGTGGCTTGAATATAAATGGCCCCCACAGGCTCATATATTTTCATGCTTAGTTCCCAGTTGATAAACTATTTGGAAAAGTTTAGGGAGTGTTGCCTTGTTGGAGGAGGTGCGGCCTTGTTGGTGTTGGTGTGCACTGGGCATGCGTTTTGAGGTTTCAAAAGCCCATGGCAGGCCTAGTGTCTCTCTCCATGCTGATTTCTGTGAACCAGGATGCAAAGCTCTTAGTTACTTCTTCAGCACCATGTCTGCTTGTATGTTATGGTACCATTCACCATATGATAATGGAGTAAGCCTTTGAAACTGCAAGCAACTCCTTAATTAAATACTTTCCTCTATAAGCTTGCCTTGGTCATGTTGTCTCTTCATAGCAATAGTAACTAGGACTGAAGTTGATATGAGGAATGGGATATTGCTGTGATAGGCCTGGTCATGCTGTTGTTTGGAAGAATGTGAAAGACTTTGGGACGTTGGACTAGAAAAGCAGTTGAACACTTAAAGCACGGCTTACTAGGCCATCCCAATAGGAGAATAGAAGACAATGGAGCTGAGGATGATGTGGACTGTGGGAGCCCAACTCAAAAGGTTTGGAGGGGAAGAATAGGTAAGTACCATAGAGACCCTTCTTGTGACATTTTGGCAAAGAACATATCTGCTTTCTGCTCTTGTCCTAAATACTTGCCATTGACTAAATCAAACACTTTTGGATTAATGTCATTGGCAAAGGAGATTTCAAGACAGCCTAGTATAAACTGTGTCATGTGGTATAAGTATTCAGTCTTAGGTACCTGCAATGAAAAAGAACAAGTAGAGCAAAAATAAATACAAAATGTACAGTTTGAGGGGAAGAGGAACAATAGGAAATATAATGTTGGAGTCAAGGCCTATGCTCAAGGAGATTAAAAAAAATGCTTAAAGAAAGCCCTGCTTTGGAATGAAATAGAGGGAGTGTTAACTTCAGGGCAAGACCACTTAGCTAATCCTGCAATCTGTAAAATGAAGGGCCTGAGGAATTTTCTCTGCCTAGATACTGTCAACAAGTAAAAGTTTATGCAAATAAAATTCTTTAAGAGGGCCAGGTTTCAGCCCAAGAAGGCCTGACAACTGGGCAGCTTTGCCATGGAGTTCATAATTCAGAGTGAAGAAGGAGCTAGGAAAGGGGTTATGGAACTTCCCTCTGTAACTAAGAAAAGACACCAAGGCCAAGCTTTTGATGTGGAAGCTCAGAGAGGTCTGTGTGAAGCCTGTGAAAGGTTTCCTAGTGTACTGTGTACCTTTCTTCCTGGTAATCAGAAAGAGTTTTGATAAAGTGTGTACGTCTATACAAATTTCCAATTCATCTTGATCTGCTCACTTCTTTATGAAAGAGACTAGTCTGATTTCTTAGCACCTGGACCATATCTTCATATGGACATGTTATCAATAAAGCTCTTCCTTTATCAGATTAGTGATTTCCTTGTGAGTCACACAGGCAGGTTTTTCCTCCAGATGGGGTGGGTTCTCCCAGCCCATGAAAGTCCCTAGGGTACATATTTAAAGGTATGTGTTGTAGGAACAAAATAGGGACCCCAATTTGTATGGAACATAAACTATATTCTCCAATTTAGCTTCCAGGGCTTTTGCTCTGGGTATTCTTGAAAGAGTTCCGTTAAATTCATAAAGAAGCTCTTATGTGGAATACCTTTTAGCGTGAAATTCCACTATTGGATAGATATCTGAGCTGGAAGACAGATGAATCACAGGCCCATTAAGACATAATACAGTTGTTGGCTTGTTTGTTTGTTTGTTTTTGTTCTCTAAGGGAACTAAGATTTGGACTATATCAGAATCTCTGTAGCTTTTAGTTGGAGATTTGGAACATTAATTCTTATGAAGCTTGGATGCTCTAAAACCTAATTTATTTCTAGAGTTTGGTTAACATCATTTTAACAGCTTGTCCTCTAGTCTGTTGACAACTAACGCTTGCTGGAGAGATGTTTTTGTGCACTGTGTAAAGGTTGTCCTTGTATATATTCAAATGCTTTGGTATTGTTAAGCATCACTTGCTTCCTTATCCTGTAAGCATTCTTCTACATCACCTCCTGATTGGTTGAATAAAAAACTGAATGGTCTATAGCAAAGGCAAGAGAGAATAAGCAAGACTTTAGAAAGATATGGTGTCTCATGTATAATTCATAATGTTGCTTATATTATTGAGAAGATAGTGGTAAACACTGTGGAACTCTGATTCCATCCTTCTCTGAGGACTAAACCCCTCAGTGTTCCAGTTGTTAGGAGTTAGCAACCAACAGTGAAATCCTTCACCAAAGATTCTTCTCCCTTGAATAGCATCTCAACCAAACTGACATTTCTTACTGGAGAGTTTTTTCTTTTATGAAGCAAACTGTTTAGTGAATATAATACAACAGTGAGAAAAGAGCCTGTCTATTCCAGCTACTATTATGCCCTCTTCTATAACAAGTGTGTTAAAGCATACTATGCATTTATGCCCAGCTTTGCTGTTGATACCCCAGGACACTACTGGACTTTAATGTCGATGTATCTTCTCATTGCATATGGCTGTAGCACTAGTCACACAGGTTACAGAGACTTTGGCAGAGCGAATGGTCTGTTTTCCCCTTCCATTCCCTTGATAGGATTATTCTTGCTTCTCTTCAGAGATGTTTATCTCTGCCTATCTGCTCTCTGAGAGTTTTGCTGATGGGCCATCATGGTTCTCTTCTCATGTCTTGTACCTCTCCTGGGTCTGTTAAAATATCTGCCTGGCTGTCTGGTAGTAAAGTCTTCCCTGATCACCATCTGGCCCTTGATGGAGGTCACCTTCTCCTCAGGATGCGGGTGTATTTGAGAGATTCATTTCTTTCATGTGATTGTTTTCAAGCAACTCTCTCTGCTTTGAATATACAGGCATCCCTGGAGGTTGGTTGGGATAGATGAGAGTGCTTTAAAGATAGCCTCAGGGCATGCTCAGAATAACTGCTCCCTTTCCTACAGTCAGTCCTCAATTCTAATTCTATCCATTCTGACTCCATCCCACTTAGAGCAATGTCTCTTTCAGTCGCTTGGTTGCAGCTTTTTAGAGCATGGCTTCCCTTGAGACCACCCCAATCTATCAGAAATGTCTGTATTTGTCTAGACTTCAATTATGGCTGCAGTTCAAGTCCTTTCCCTGGGGGTCCTGGGTCCCATACCACGAAGGGGATGCGCCTAGATTCTTATCTATGTGTCTACAAACATTCCACTGCAGTTACCCTCAATAGCATGGTGCACACAGATGACCTCTGGACAGGAGGGCGCCTAATTCCACATGGAAACATATCTGAATCTCAGCCAGAAGGCATTGCTGCACAAAACTTCACAGTTCTGTGCAGTGATAATGTGTAATGGGGACGTGGATGAACCTGCAGGCAGGAGATCTGTGGCCGGTCTTGTTAATGCTAAACAATCTGTAGCTTTGGCTCTTTAGATCTGTTTCCTTGGCTATAAACAAGGGGACAGACGAGATTAGTTCTCACACTTCATGGTTCTCTCTAGCTATCTGTGTTGTCTTTCTACACCCTTTATTACCATGACTTTAATTGGGTCTGGCATGAACTCCTCTGAGGGATGACATTTCCAAAACAGTTTGCTGCTGGAATGCAGATGAGACTTTTCCAGGGTTGAGACATATGCATTTCTTTGTGTGACCTCTGAAGTCCAGTGCAGAATTTTCCATCATAGTCGACTGTGGATTAATCAAAATGCTTCACAAGAGTCCTATCCAGAGCCCACTCCCCTAAAACAGTCTTAGCAGCAATCATAAGGTTCACCTTGCGGCCAGATAATATTAGGAGAATATAGTTGGCCTGTAATACTATTTAATAGATTTACTGCCTTGATACCACTTTTCTTAATTCACCATGCATCAAAATGCAAAACATAACAATGAGTGTATTGTCCATGCATCTTACAAGGAATCTGGTGGTTTGAGTACTCATCAGCTGGTTTTGTAGGACCAAGTGTCATCAGGGCATGATATCAGTGCTCTAAAACAGAGTATAAAGCCAAAGACTGAAAGGATGAAAAACACTGCTGTGAGATGGCCTCTGTGTCTCATGCTGCCCCCGTTTTTTAAAAAGGTAAATGAGTATCAATTAAACCATCTCAGATTGAAGATGACCAGTGTCACTCATCAATAGTCTTCTGGAGAAAGCACCTTTTCTCCTTGCTTATAGTAATTGATCAACTAGAAAGTTGCTACTGCAGTCTCCGTTCAGAGGTGATCTCAGGCAGACGACTAGTACAGTAAAGCAGACCATTTTGCTCTTCACTATCTATGGCTCCAACCAATTTTGTTTCTTAATTTGTTTTTTTAAAACACCACCCCAGTCTATATACCTTTGCACACCTTGTCTGCTTTGAATCAGCATCTAAACTTTAGGCCCTCGTCATTCCTAATCTTCATTACTGTAGTTGTGTATTAATTCAACAAGCTTCAGCTTAATGGTGCAGGTGGAAAAAATCGAACCTTAAGGAATATCTGTTATTTCCAGATGTTTGAAGCACATGTTCAAAGTTATTGTGTAGGATGGGGCATATATTGACTAGCAACAGGTCAGTCAACATGTTAAGGGAAGTTAGAGAAAGGAAAACTCATGCAATGCTGGCCCTGAGAGGAGGTTAGAACCATGAATGTTAGAACCTGGATTCTGGGAGTCACATGTAGTTGAAGATAGATATGGCATTACCTAGGGCTTCATCAGAGGCTGTGACCTGCCTTGTTTCTCTTCTATGCCACCCTTTCTCCTTTTTGCTTTCAGCACTTAGTGTGACCTTGGACTTGGACTATGCAGGTCTGCCATGCTCCTTCACTGTAGATGCACAGGCACAGTATTTCTGTTGCTTAGTTTAACACACTCTGATCATTGTTGCCAAAGTGATGCTTTCTTAAATGCAAATCATAACATTGCTACTCTGTATACTTGTGAGAATCCCAGCTACCTCAGGGTCTTATCTAAACTTTGCATTGAAACAGATACAAACCTTCCCAATTCACCCACTGTTTAGCCTCTTCAGTTGACAGCCTGGCTACCTGTAACTGACTGCTTACTTATCCACGTCTCCAGTTAGTTTCCTTATTCCTGCAGGTTCCCAGAGAATCCCGAGCTTACCTCTAGTGTGACGTTCAGCATTATGCATTGAGGTCATCTTTTCATGTCTGTCCTTTCACCTGCAAGGAAGCTTCTTGGGGTAGAGATCTCTGTTTTATTTTTCTATCTTCTGCTTTATCACTCACAGTTCTTGAAAGTACAAGGTGAATAAGTGTGAGTTGGTTATATGAGGCTTGTGGTTCCCTAACAAGGATGATCAGATGAATTCTTTAAATATATTTTATTAATTTATTCATATTACAGCTCAATTGTTATCCCATCCCTTGTATCCTCCCATTCCCCCTCCCTCCCATTTTTCCCCTACTCCCCTCCCCTATGACTGTGACTGAGGGGGACCTCCTCCCCCATATGTGATCATAGGGTATCAAGTCTCTTCTTGGTAGCCTGCTATCCTTCCTCTGAGTGCCACCAGGCCTCCCCATCCTATTTTTTTAATGAATACAGAAGTTAGCTAGTTATGATTTTAAATTTATCTTAGCAGATAGGTATGAAATTTTATGCTATATTGGACCAGGAGAGATGAGACTCTCAGAAAATAGTTGCTTTTATGTAACAGCATGCATTGTTATTATTTGGGTGTTATATTTGGGATTTTTGATCCTTCGCATGGTTCAGTGCAGATGATCTTCCTTCCAAGGTGTTCTTAAAACTCAAACATTTTACTGACAGTGATAATTTAGTTGTGTTATCATTGTTAAAAAATTGGATCAAATTTATTATTCATGAGTCTTCCCATAGAATTCTAAACTTACTTCTATTGCAATTATTTGTTTTATGTCTTTGCCTTCCATCAGGAATTAAATATGGGTTAAGAGGACTTGAAGCAGAGATAATTCCAAGAATGACCAGATCTCAGATTCAGGGAATGTCAAAGCAGGATTCAGAAGGTCATTGAATAGTGCCGCAGGTGTCAACACCACAAGTCATGATAAGGCAATGGGATAAATACAGTGAAAGAGGAGAAAATTCAGGGAAGTCATATATCATAGGTTAGGCCAGGCATGATGGAAGGCCTAAAGGCTTGAGGGAAATTGAAGGGGAACAGGAAGGGAGGGAAGAGAAGAAGAAGAAGAAGAAGAAGAAGAAGAAGGAGGAGGAGGAGGAGGAGGAGGAGGAGGAGGAGGAGGAGGGAGAAGTATGGTACTATGATGGTTAGTTCTGACAATCAAGTTGACAAGTAGAATCATCTTAAAAGAGATTTGCAATGGGGATTGTGTAGAGTAGGTTGGACTATGGGCACATCTTGTGGGAGACATCATTACTTTAAGCGATGTGGGAAGAGTCAGTCTACTTAAGCCAGCCTACTGTGAGAGACATCATTCTCTAGGCAGGGCATCCTAAAAGGTACACAAGTAAAAAACAAGGCTAGTTGAGTGCCAAGTATGCATGCATTTAGTCTCTCTCTGCTTTTGACTGTGCATGTGAGTGTCTTAGTTAGGGTTACTGCTGCTGTGATGAAACACCGTGACCAAAGCAAGTTGGGTAGGAAAGAGTTTGTTTGGCTTATACTTTCACATCACTGTTCAGCATCAAGGAAAATCAAGACAGGGACTCAAACAGGCCAAGAACCTGGAGGCAGGAGCTGAGGCAGAGGCCACATAGGGATACTGCTTTCTGGCTTATTCAGCCTGCTTTCTTATAGAACCCATGACCACTAGTGTAGGGATGGCACCACCCACAGTGGGCTTGCCCTCCCCTGTTAATCACTAGTTCAGACATTTCCCTCTAGTCTCTCCCATAGCTCTATCTTCTGGAGACATTTTCTTGAGATTCCCTCCTCTCAGATGACTTCAGTTTGTGTCAAACTGACATAAAACTACCCAGCACAGTGAGTTCCTGCATTGATGTCCTCAACATGATGGACTACAACCTAGAATTTAAGCTAAAAGAAACCGTTTCTCTCATTTTCATCAGAATATTTTTTATCACACAAATGAAACAAAAATTAGCAGCTAGGAAAAACCAGGCAGATGAAGCTAGCTAAAGCAGAAGGGTTAACAGGTTATGTAAAGAATGTTGGTTTTCTCAATATATATATATATATATATATATATATATATATATATATATATATATATATATTTTACAAAGATTTATATTTTATCTAATTATTTTGCCTGCATGTGTGCATGATTTGATTGTGTGTGTGTGTGTGTGTGTGTGTGTGTGTGTGTGTGTGTGTGTGTGTGTGTACTAGATGCCTGTGGAAATCAGAAGAGGGCATCAGGTTTCTTGGAACCAGTTATAGTCGGTTGTGTGCCACCATGTGGGTGCTGGGAACTGAACATGTTTTTTGTGCAAGCGCAACAAGTGCTCTTAACCGCTGAGCCTTCTCTCCAGCCCCTAAAACCTTGATTTTTTTTTTTTTTTGAGAACCTTGATTTCTAAGTAGAGTCTGGCCTCTGAGAAGACTTTTGAAGTTTTTCAAGCATGCAGATATTAATGTTACCACTAATTCAGTCTAGCCTTAAGAGTAGTATTTTCCCCTTGGCTGGTGGCAATCTGATTAAAACAAATAGGAGCATTGACATTACAGTGCTGTGACATTTCTCAGGATGCACTTATTTATTTTATAGTTTCTCCCAGTGCTACCTAATGTCTCCTATCAAGTAATGAATTCTGTCACAGGAAGAGGCAAGTTTTTCTATCTTAAAATTTCCTGTTTTTACTTGCATATTACATATTTATCTATATCTACTGGATAACTTGATCATAAACAATATATCAAATGAAAACATTGTATTACTAATGTTCTCTGTATATAATTGGAAGAATATATTTAGTTGATTCTAAGATATTCACTTAAGTCATATATAGATGTATTTATTTTTAATGCCAGTTGCTGATTGTTTTTTAGATAATTGAATACTAGAAGTCTGAGCAATCCTGGAAATTTTAATGTTCTTTGAGGAGATGCCTTGAAATCTATGATGAATCAAAGAAAAAAAAAAAAAAGGAGTTTTGCTGCGACAAGTTCCTTGCAGAATGTATGGTTAGTGGGTGAGAGTACCAGATTGTGTGCTGACAGTGGGTCACCAGATGACAGCAGCATTTAAAGTTTTAAATCTTAAAACTTTGAGATTTAAATACAAATTCACCTATCAGAACTAAAGAATCAAGCCCTGAAATTTTCTGAAGCCCACTTCCTTAGGTCAGCCTTCCTGGTAAAGTATTATTTTGCCTTCAATACTGTGTCCCTGTGTAGCCAGTTGCATACTCTGGAAGGTATAGCTGTATCTGCAATCATTGGGTTTTCAGTGATGTGTGCGTATGATTTAATATTATATAAAATCCTGACAAGTGAATTCTAGAACCTTCTAAGGGATGCTTATGCATGTTGTTTTATATTTATGAATCTATTTACACACAAACTGAAGTTAAAATATTTTTCTACTTGCTTGGTCCTCATTTACTTTTAGTTGTCTTCTCTTCTTGCTAAGCCATGAGTGATGAAAAACTATACTTTCCTAGGTTTGAAATGAAGAGTGAGTTTGAAGCACAGAAATCTATTTTCAAAAATAATTTAATTTTCTTGAGTCTAGTGCTCCTGTTTACTCACAAGGGGAATTCAATTAGTGTGTGCTGGATTGTGCTGGTTAACTTTCATTCATCCTTTGGTCAGGCAAAACTTCAAGTCCACGTGGAGTCTGAAATGGCCTGGAGTCTCAGCTGCATCATTCATTAACTAGATGAATGTGGGCAATCACCAAAGGCTTGGGTTTCCTTCCTCCTCCGTGTAGATTAGAAGAAAAAGTGTAGAGAGTGCCCTCTCCATTATTTGACTTTATTTCTTTCTAAAGCTCTTTGAAGCTTGTGCCCATACCACCTTACCTTTGTATACGCAGTCCTTAATGTCAAATGCAATTGACTGTAGTGGAAAAGCCTTTCAGAAAACAACAATTATCACCAACGTTGTCAACACCACAGTACAAGGTATGGAACAACAGGACCAGTGAGATGGCTTAGTGCATAAAAGCACTTGCTGCAAAGTCTGGTGATCTGAGAGTTTGATCCCTAGAACCCACATTAAAAAAAACAAAACAAAACTAGGCTCATCTTCTACCTTTAAAATCCCCTTGTGAGAATGTTTGTTGTGCTAACACAGAGGAACTGAGACAGACAGATCTCAGTGGCCTACTCGCTTAAGAGAGTCAACACGTTTTAGGCCAGTGAGAGACCTTGTTTCCAAACAAACAAACAGACATCTGAGGTTGACCCCTGGTCTCTAAATGTACACATACGAACATGTACCTGTACATAGGCGAAAACACACACACACACAGATATATACATACTATACATGAATGAGAGTGAGTTTGTGTGTGTGTGTATGTGTGTGTGTGTGTGTGTGTGTGTGTGTGTGTGTGTGTGTGTGTGTTAGAGAGAGATAGAGGGGAGAATTTTTAAAAAAAGAATCTTGGGACAATGTCAAAGGTAATATTGATAGTTTCAATGATCATCAACATCTAAAAATTGTCTAATAACAATGTTTCAAATGTCTGAGTTCTGTTCTTTTTGCATGCATATGAAGTTGGTGTACCCAAGGGAAGCTGTGAGAAAACAATGTGTATTGAAAACATTCTTCTGCACCCATTGTATTGGTTGAGGACTGATCACTGGTGTGCACTATTATGTGGTGACACACAGAATGGACTGAGGTTCAAAGACCTGGCTTCTATCTGTGTTGCCACTACTGAGTTTTCTTTTGACTTTTAGTGCTTCAAAACCCCTGGGCTCAGTTTGCATGTTTACAATAAAGAAAATGAATGAATAGTCATTCATCTTCTTCTCCCAGAAAATACTATTAAGCTCATGATTCTTGTTTGGTATGTTCTAAGGCAGTGGCTCTCAACATTCATAATGTGACCCTTTAATACAGCTACTCATGTTGTGCTGATCTCCCAACCATAAAGTTATTTTTTGTTACTTCATAACTGTAATTTTGCTACTTTTATAAATTATAATGTAAATATATGATATGTGTCCCCCAAAGGGGTAGTGACCCATGGGTTGCTCTAAGGTCTAGTGGTATAAAATGAGGGAAACATAGGTTTGATCTTCAAGTTACCAAAATTGTGTATAGGGGGGTGCATTGGGGGAGAGGAGGATATATCAGAAAGGAGTGGGGTGTTCACCTACATGTCTGCCCTTGTATCTTATAGCTCTAATATTCTCATATTTTAAATATATCTTTAAAAATATTACAATCCTGAGGCTGGAGAGATGGATCAACAGTAAAGAGCATTGACTGTTCTTCCAAAGGGCCTGGGTTCAAGTCCCAGCACCACATGGCAGTTCACAACTGTCTGTAATTCCAGTTCCAGGGCATCTAACACTTCACACAAACATACATGTAGACAGAACACCAATGTACATAAAATAAAAATAAATTATCTTAAAAAGAGATAATTGTTGACATTAAAAAAATACTACAATCCCGTGGAGGTTAAATTACTAGCAAGATATAGTTTGACTACTTGCAATTTACTTAGAGTTCCTGTTTTACAGTAACCATACAGTGATTGAAAAATGCTCCACCATACAACAAGGACAGTTGGTCAACTACGTTAATAGCAGCTTTATTCATAACATCCAGAAATTGAAAACAAACCAGATGTCCCTCAATCAAAGAATGGATAAAGAAACTGCGGTACATTTAAACGATGGAATACTACTCAGCTATTAAAAACAAGGACTAGCTGGGTCTTGAGGAAGCCCTATTCTCATTTTTCTGAGATAGCACCAGATAGATTTCCAAAGTGGCTGTACTAGTTTGCATTCCCACCAGCAATGAAGGAGTGTTCCTCTCTCCCCACATCCTCGCCAGCATGTGTTGTCGCTTGAGTTTTTGATCTTAGCCATTCTGATGGGTGTAAGATGGAATCTCAGAGTTGTTTTGATTTGCATTTCCCTGATGACTAAGGAGGTTGAGCATTTCTTTAAGTGTTTCTCAGCCATTTGCTCCAGCACACAACAAGAAAATTTGCTCAACCATGCTCATAGCAGCCTTATTCATAATAGCCAGAACATGGAAACAGCCTAAGTGTCCCTCAGTAGAAGAATGGATAAAGAAACTGTGGTACATATACACTATGGAATACTACTCAGCTATTAAAAACAAGGAATCCCCAAAATTTGTGGATAAATGGATTGGGCTAGAAATGATCATAATGAGTGAGTTAACCCAGAAGCAGAAAGACTCAAATGGTATATACTCACTTATATCTGCATACTAGCCCAAGGGGCATGTCCCACGAAAGCCTTCACTTATCAGGAAACTGAGACAGAGGAGAGGACATCCTATTGGGATTCTAGATGAGAAAAGCATGGGAGAATAGCAAAGTAGAAGAATCCAGAGGGTCCTAGAAACCTACAAGTAGAACATTATGATAGGCAGATTTGGGCCCAGGGGTCCCACTCAAACCAGCCAAGGATAATACAGGTGGTAAACTTTAAACCCCTACCCAGATCTAGCCAATGGTCAGAACATTCTCCACTGTTGAGTGGAGAGTGGGATATGACTTTCTCACGTACTCTGGTGCCTCACATTTGACCATGTCCCCTGGACGGGGGGGGGGACCTGGTGGTACTCAGAGGAAGGACAGCAGGTTACCAAGAAGAGACTTGATACCCTATGAGCAGATACAGGGGGAGGTAATCCCCCTCAGGAACAGTCATAGGGGAGGGGAATAAGGGGAAAATGGGATGGAGGGAAGAATGGGAGGATACAAGGGATGGGATAACCATTGAGATGTAACAAGAATAAATTAATAATAAAAAATAAATAAAAATGAAAACAAGGATGTCATGAAATTTTCAAGAAAGTGGATGGAACTAGAAAAGATCATCCTGAGTGAGGTACATTCATGGTACATACTCACTTATAAGTGGAACTTAGCCATATAATACAGGATAACCATTCTACAATTTACAGGTCCAAAGAAGATAAATAACAACAAAGACTCAAGGGAGGATGTTTAAATCTCACTCAGAAAGGGAAATAAAATAGACAGCAGAAGCAGTTGAAGAGAGGGAACAGGGTAGGAGAAGGAGAAATGAGGGTGGAGATTAGACCTGGGGAGAGCGGGAGCAGGAGGACAGAGGGCTTGCAGAAAGAAGACAAACTGTTCGCGGGGGGACATCTCTCTGAGAAGATGGAGACCTATGGCAGGGTATGCTTCTGGGAAGATATGGGGGTGACTCTAGCTGAGACCCCTAGTAGCAGCAGTCATGGATACTGAAGAGGCTACCCTCTAACTAGACAGCACCCATAAAAACTTCAACCCAAATTTTACCCTGCCTACAAGATGTACAAGGATAAAAATAGAGCAGAGATGGAAGGAACGTCCAACTAACGTCTGGTCCAACCAGAGACCCACACAATGGGAGAGAGCCAGTCCTTGACACTATTAATGATACTCTGCTTTGCTTGCAGATGTGAGCCTAGCATAGCTGTCCTCAGAGAGGCTCTACCCAGCAGTGGATGCTGAGACTCACAGCCAAACATCGGGCAGAGTGCAAGGAGTCTTGTTTAAGAGTTCAGGGAAGGATAGAAGGGACTGGAGGGGACAGGAGCTCCACAAAGCCAACAGTGCCAGCTAACTAGGGTTTGGGGGACTTATGGAGACTGAAGCACCAACCAAGGACCATGCATACACTTGACCTAAGCCCTCTACACAGATGTGGCCAATGGGCAGCTCAGGCTTCATGTGGGTCCCCTAGTAATTGGAAGGGGCTGTCTCTGACATGGACTCTGTTACCTGTTTGGCTGCCTCACCAGGCCACAGGAAAAGAGGATGTGCTCAGTCCTGATGGGACTTGATGTGCTGGGATGGGTTGGGGGAGCTCCCCTTTTTTGAGTGTTAGTGGAAGGGGGTAAGGGAAAGAGGAAGAAGGGTGGGATGGTGACTAGAGAGTGAGGGGGCTACAATCCAGATGTAAAATGAATGAGTGAATGAATACATAAACAAACAAACAAACAAACAAACAGAATAAGAAAAATCACTTAGCAAAAATTCACAATCTGTTTCTGGCATTTCCCATCATGAGGGATGCATGTAACTCCAGAAGGGATTATTTTGATGTACTTAATCAAGCTGTTCATATCATTGCATAATCTCAGATTATGATCTGAGATAATGATCATCACTAACATAACTGTTAATTATTTATCTTTGTGTCATATGCTAAAACTTTCTTGAATTCCTCAAGTAGATCTGGGCATTTTTTTCTGGATACCCTTTCTGCACCTAATTCCTCCTTATTCTTTTCTTTCCTCAGTCCTTCCCTCCCTTCACTACAATTCTAATCCCTTTTTGTTATCTTGTCTTCTTCTATTCGCTAATGAATTCCTCTATTGCTCGGGTTTTCTACTTCTGTGAACACCCTGGCACTCCCTGCACTCTCTGGGCTCTGAGGAGACATTAAATATATGCTCATTAATTGAAAAAATGGATTTGATTATCTTTACTATAGCTCTTTGAACAATACGGGTTTTTAAAATAATAATTTCTCATGAACATCCAGCCACATTCTGCCGTTAGCTTCATGGGCTTTGTTATTGTATTGGCGGGTTGGTAGACATTATACATCTGTTTATGTTTAAAGAGATGGACGTTAGTTGTATGTCATTGTACAGACTCTTAAATATGGCTTTTTTTTGTAAAGAATTTCTTTCTGTTTTGAAAGAACCTATTGTCTCTATGACCTGAATTATCCAAATCCCACTTCTCCCTTCTCCCTAGTTCCTCTTGCTTGCACAATGCATTTACACACACACACACACACGCACACACACACACACACACGTTTATAATTTGTGGGCAGAATTTTAGGAAGAAGCTGGAAACTGGATCCACTTAGGTGACAATGAGGCGAAATAAGGCCCTACTCCTTTTTTAGTTCTTGTTTCTTGTCTCATTAATATCTGCAAAGAAAGCCCAAATGAAGGGATCTGAAGACTGAATCTGAGAGTATGGGATACCCAGGCAGTATCGGGCAGGAGGAGGAACTGTGAATATTCACAAGTGCTCAGACCCAGACTCAGCCGCTCTCGGTCAGCAATTGCCCAAATCTTCCTTTGGCGTCCCAATTTTACACGTGATTGAAAAAGTCTATTTTGGGTTGGTAGACGACTAGGTTACATCTCAGTTGTTGTGATAAGACACCGTGGCCAAGACGAAATACAGAAGAAAGTTTATTGAGGGCTTATGGTTTCAGAAGGTGAGTCCATAACTGTAATGGTGGGAGCATGGCAGCAGGCAGGCAAGCATGACACTGGAGCAGGAACTGGGAGCTCACATCTCACTCCCTAAGCACAAAGCAGAGAGCTAACTAGGGTGACAGAGCCTGTTCCCAGTGATAGGACTCCTCCAGAAAAGTCACAGCTCCTCATCCCTTCCCAAACACTTCTGTCAGCTGGGGACCAAGCACTCACATATATGAACCTGTGGAGGGCCGTTTCGATTCAAACCACTGTGGTACAAAACATGATTTATTTCATTGAGTTTTTGATGATTTGTATTCTTTTTCTTCAACACTTTCACCCTTTACATAATCTCCTGCTTGAAGTATGGAGATATCAAAAATCCTTTATAGTTTAGCTAATGTTTTCATACTTTCTAGATCACAGCAGCTTGACAGATTCAATGCTTTATATGACTTGGATGTTGCCACTCCTGTACAGATGCAGAAGCTACTATATAAAGCAATTCATTCAAGGCCGCACACTAGCAAGTCACAGAGACAGCGCATATGCCTTGTTCTTTAGGGGTATTGCTTTCCCTACTATTTCAACAAACACCTAGTTCAAGACCTCAGGCAGCTTATTTCTGACTCTAGTTTCTTTGTCTGCATGCCGTAAAAGACAGCCTTTGTTATTTAAGTGTAGTTGCAGTTCATTCACAGCTGTACAGTTTATACCTAGGAATATGATACTTAGCTTTAAGGAGCACATATCTAATGATGTACATGTTATGACAGGCATATTTAATAAACACGTTTGTATCTATTTATTTATTAATTCCTCTTTTTAAAAGCATGGAAAAATACCAACTAGCATGGTCCACGTGAGGATCTGTCTCCTCTCCTACATTTTCCTGCTATTGTTGCTCCACTTCCTTGAAGCATTATTGTGAGGTTGAAGAACTAGCATTTTTTGAATGCCTTTGCAAAGTATACGTTGCAGTGTACACTATCATACTTGGTGGTGATATGAAATATTCATGGAATGTGACTGTCGCATTAAAGGATTTTGGTTGAAAACGAGTTCAGCTCAGGAGGGTTGGTGACAAGAGCGATCAGTTTTCTGGTGGCCGGTTGGGGGTTGGTCAGCTTAGTTCACCTGCTTTTGTCATTGTTCACATGAACACGTAAACAGTAAATGGCCCCAATGCCTTTAGTGGGGACAAAGAAAACAAGCCGAACGAACTGCTGAGGAATGCTGTGCTATAGAATTATAGTGATTCTTTCCAGATTCTCCTTGGTGTATGCAGCGTATTTCTACCACATTTGTGTTTTAAGAATTTGTTTCCTCTTCATGGTATTGGGCAACGAGTCTAGTTCTTGCTCTCTAAGAGACTTGGAGGAGACTCAGGACCAATATTCTGGAGGATGATCCATGAGCAGGAAGTGTGTAGATACAGGAAGGCGACATTAAGGCAACAGATGACTTGATCTTCAAACAAAATAGGAGAAGTTAAAATATGTCAGACAGACCAGGCACAAAGAAAATATACTTAATTCAAATAGAGGAATCATGTGGGAGAGACAGTTGTAGCAATAAAGGAAATGTTCTTAGAACTGAAAGGACGAGTCCCTTCTTTACCTTCTGCCATTCTACCATAGGGAGGCTATTCCCACCAAAGGGATCTTTTCCCATTTATTGTTGGTGTCAAAAAATCCAGGAGGTAAAAACAAAGTGCGAAGTTAATGGATAAGCTCATTGACTGTCCAGAGAATGGAAAAGTGGAGTCCAGTCTTGAAAATCAACTTATCAGCTTGGCCACCTATTGGGGTGGGTTAGTAACAGATGAGGTACAGGATGGGGCCAGGAGGAAGAGCGTACTGGAAGAATAGTTATATATTTTCTAGGCATGGTTGAAGATTTTGAAAGAACTATGGTGCTGCGTCCTTTTGCTTCTTTATAGTTCTTTCTGGTTATGGGTCACGTCGTGACAATTATCAACTGCCAGGACACTGAGGTGTGCATCATTTAGCATATAAATGACATTACAATGAGATATGATGTCTATCTGCAGTCATTTAGGTGGCCATCTTGGATTTAATGGCTTTCTTCTGGTCTAGTCACTAAGGTCTGTGAGTTATACACATTCTATTACCAAACATAAACAGTTAGGGATGGGTAAGAGTTTAACCAGGCTGTCTAATTATTGCTATGGTTAACAACAGGGAAGGCAAAGAGTTTAAATTACTTTTGGAAGGCATGAGGAGCCAAAGAAGATGCTAATTGCATTAGCTTAATATAATAAGAGAATAATAACTATAATAAAATGCTGCTATGGTGAAGGGTAAAGAATAGCAAGTGTTAAGTCTAGTGTGTTTCTATAATGCTTCAATTTTGTGTTATTGTTTTATGGAAGGTCTTATTGTTTGTTTTGATTTTAATTTACCATTCCTCTTCTCTTTGTGGGTGAGTAAAATTATTTTCAGAAAATGGCTCACAAACACACGAACCTGATAGATGTTAGGAGAATTGAAAATATAGCAGTAGAATGGAAATCTTGTAAGTGTATTTTTATTAGACTAATGTAAAGGAAATGATGGTGTTTTCAGAAGTGATAGGTTTGATAGGTCAATGGGTTATTCCCTCTCACCTCTTAATCCCAGGTTCATTAAAAAACCAGTCAAAATTATGATGTTGGAGCTTTAGGAAGGGCCTGAGACTTCCTGCTTCACTGAAGGAAACATTTCTTGTCAAAAATGATCTTGTTTACATGTCTAGAGAAGCCTTCCCAGTAAGCTCCAGTGTATGGTTGCTGGTTCCTGTAGCACCTTCCTGAGGCCATGAGCAGGCATGTCTGTCCTCCTTCCTGTGCCTGTGAGACCTTTAGAAGAATGCTGAGGTTTGGGGACCCCACCCTGAGGTACCCAACAGTAACTTCAAGGAGCTAACCAGTAAAGTACAGTGACAAGAATCCATCCCAATGAGCTTGTTAAAAACTGAACCACAACTTTGGCAAGGGTAGGGACCACTGTCTGGAACTTGTTTGTGGACTTGCAAAGTGTTGCAGGGTTTCTCCAACCCCCTGCCATCCATCCCCTCAGAACAGAGATTAGCAACAAAAGATAGATTTTTCAAAGCCCCACAGAGCTGTGATTTACACTCTTCTTAGAGACTGTCAAGAAGGCTTCTCAGAGGGATGCTAGGGTGGCAGCCAATCTCAGTTCTAATGGGCCGCCTGGGACCCGTGCCGTGGTATGTGTGGGGAGTGGGAGAGAGCTCATCCAATTTGTTTCCTGCGGAGGCCTCTTTGTAGTTGCCTTTGACTTTGTGGAAGCCAGCTCCCAGCAAAAAACAAAAGCTGTTTTGAAGTGCTATCCACTGTCTATCCTGCGACTCTGAATCACGCACCCAATGGAATTGTCCCAAATTTGTCTTTTTACAACACACCTCCCCCTACCTAGAATGAAGATAATACATTCTGAGCACCTAAAGGAGTGAGAGTGCTTCTGGGAACTCCAAGGAGTCAATGGGAACCTGGGACCTGCCCTCAGCAAAAGAGTGACCGAAAGTAGGTAGTTCAACACCTACTGTTTATGTGACCAAGGCTGGAAGGTGAAAAATCACAAGCAAAAGGTGCGAGGGCGAGGATCAGATGTAAACGTACCGAGTCACTTGGTCTTGTCTACTGCAATGGAGTATCTGCTCACAGTACGACATAGAATTTAAACTTCTGGGTGTGTACCTCAAAGAAATGCACCAAGCACAGGTCCAAAAATGTTTATGGTAATATTTTTCATAATTTTCACATCCTGGAAACAACACCAATGCTCAAAAGGATAAATAAATCACGGCATTTTTTTTTTTTTACACAATGGATAATATATAGCAATTAGAATAAATGATTTACAACGAAATACAATGAACGGACGCATCTCAACAAAAAATGTTACGCAAATGAAGCCAAGCACAAAGGAATCCACACCATGGGAGTCCGTTCATTTAAAGGACAAAAACAGGCTAACCTAATCTATGGTGTTAGAGGTCAGGAGAGTTTGACTCTTGGGATGTGTGTGTGCAGTTGTTAGACAAATACACCAGGAAGCCTCCAGCCATGGCAATTAGACACTTTCTATCTACTTATTTAGTTTCTGAGAACTCATTAGGCTCTACACTCAGACACTTTTATACATACATACACACATACACACACACACATATAATAAATTGCTAAAATGCAAAAGTAAATGAAAGAGCGATATTGCAATTTCTTGCTGGAGTTGGCGACTAACTCACAGGAAACCTAGCTTTACAATTCAAATAAAAAACTTGAATGGTACAAAGCCGAAAGCTAAGACTTAAACCATCTCCACTAGTTAGTGACACTGCTGATCCTCAGCTGAGCAGGGTACCTTTCCCCGGCTGTAATCAGAAGGCTCCAGGTGGTCCAAGGAGAAAGACCAGCAGGAAGGTGTCTGCCTAACATTGTCTCCCAGGTAGAGCCGCACAGCCAGATGAGAGGGACCTGTGGTTTGCGACAAGGGGGTTATCCCTGATTCAATCAGATGTTCATTCTCTCTCTATGTTGGAAATACTTTGTGGGCTGGAGAAATACTGAACAGTGGGCAAGGACGCTCGGTGCATGATGCACTGCATGCCAGTCCTGGTGACAAGGTTGATGTGGAGAACTGACTCCAGAAAGTTGGTCTCTGGCCTCGCACATGCTATGCCCTGTGCATACCCACATTCACACATGCACACACAAAATTTTTTTAAAAATTAAAAAAGAAAGAGTTCATAAAGTTGGGACAGAGATTGAGTTGAGGGACCCAGAAGGAATTGAAGGAGGAAGGAGAGGTGAATATGATTAAAAAAAAAAAAAAAAAAAAGTCTGTGTTGTCTTAGTCACTGTTCTATTTCTGTTAAAAGACTCCATGACCATGACAGCTCTTATTAACTGGGGGCTTGCTTACAACTTAAGACTTATTTATTTTTATTTTTATGCACCTCAGTATTTTGCCCACACGTATATATGTGCACTGTAAACATGCCTGCTGTCCAGGAGGACAAAAAAGTTTGACAAATCTACTGGATCTAGAGCTACAGATGGTTGTGAGCCAACATGTGGGTGCTGGGAATGCAATCTAGGGCACCCACAAGAACATTGAGTGCTCTGAACAGCTGAGCCATCTCTCCAGCTTCTTTTTCCTTTAAAAAATGTGTATGTCTGATATATGCATGCTTGGATGTGTGTGTTCGAATGTACGCATGTACATGCGTGTGTATGTGTGTTTGTGTGTGCATGTGGAATCACAAAGTTGGTGTCAATGTCTTCTTCAATCACTCTCCACACTTTCTTTATTGAGGCAGGGCTCCTTGCTGAACCCAGAGCTTGTAAATTCTGGCTGGCTTTAGTTGGCCAGTTTGGATGCTCTATCTTCCAGTCTAAAGTACTGAGATTACAGGCAGCAGATTTCAAATGGCTTTTATGTGGGTTGCTGGGATCCAAAGTTTGGTCCTCAAGCTTGCAAAGTGCATGCTTAATCCACTGAGCCATCCCACAGCCTGTCTTTCCTCTTCTTTCCCGTAAAGCTGCAACTTCATGTTTGTAAACATCCTTATACCTTCTCCTTTAACTGCACACAAGGGATGTTGGTTGGATGCCCTCTGCATAGCCACTTGGTGAGAAATGAATTCTAGTAGGAGAACCCAGGTAGAAATAAATGGGTGAAATGCATTGCCATAGTTGGAAAGTTCTCTCACTCTGCATCTGTTCTTTCTTCTGGAGATGGAATTTTATTTTATTTTCTCCAGAAGTGTTTCCTTGCCTACTAGCCCATGTTGTCAGATGGGGACTGGCTGATACAGGGTTACACAGGCAAACAGACACAGGCCATACGAGGCAGAGCCCTCTACAGTCTGGCCACTTGCACTGTTTCTTGAATATGACATGCTTCAGGGTAGGACAGAGTGGATTATGGGTCTCCATCTGTGTTGGATGCAGGAGGAGTAGATGCTGTCTGTGGAGGTTGCTAGAAAAGTAAAATACTGTTGGGGACTAATTCCTGGAAAACATCTGCATGAGACTGAATCCAATGCTAAGGAAAGGAGTCCCAAGAACCTAAGAAGTGGAGAAGAAGAGTCTGACTGCTTGCTACTGCGTCAGAAGTATTTACTTGCAATGCTTAGTGTTGGCCTTTTTATTAAATTAAAACCAAAGTTATTTGACATAAAGGTTAATGTAGGGACATATGCATGCAGGAGGGGAAGGAATAAAAGCCATGTGGTCTTTCAAGGTTGCAGAACTGTAGAAGGGACCAACAGGTAACTCTACAATTGATAAGGATAAAAAAAAAGCAGGTGCATGGGAGCTCATGCCTGTAATCCCAGCACTAGAGGAGGCAGAGGCAAGCAGATCTCTGTGAGTTTGAGGCCATCCTGGTCTACAAAAACAGCCAAGGCTACATAGAGAGACCTAATCTGGAAAACAAACAAACAAACAAACAAAAAAGAAAGCCCATGAACTGCTATGTCAAAATTAAAAAAGAAGAAGATTCAGGGAGAGTCATTCTTTCAGATAGAAAACTGTAACCACAAGCAGACAAAGTAGTGAAAATTATGTAACATGAGAATAAAAAAAGTCAATTCTATGTAACAGTATAAAAGAGTTAAAAGTAAACCTATGTTTATTTGTAGACTTCATACAGTATATTCCAATTGATTATTTAAATATTGCTAGGAAAATCAGGGTGCAATGCAGAAGAAAAATATTAGATGCTTAGAAGAAACTAATAACACCCTAGAAGAATTAAACATGAGCGGAACACAAAAGCTACTGGCTAAGAATAACTGTGAGTTTGGAGTGAGTGAGGCCATTTGAAGCAAACATACCAAAGCTCAGTCCACACAACAGCCAGCTCAGGTATTTAGTTACAGCCAAATGTAGTATTCCTTTCCAGCAAAAGTAGCTCAAGTCAATAGACTGACTATAAAATAGTGATTAGGGACTGATATCTCAATAAAAACGACTATGGATGGGAATGAGCAACTCACACAGGGATATTGAATGGCCACCAAGTATGTGAAAATTCACTCAAACCAAGAAATCAAATGAAAAGAAGAATGAAATATTATTTGTAGTCTTTAGAATGGAAAAAGTTATAAATAGCGAGAGAAGGGCTGAGAACTTAATTCAGTAGCAGAGCAGTTGCTTAGTGTGGGTGTAAAACCCTGGGTTTTATCCCCTATGCTCTAAGACACGCTGAGGAGAGCTAAGGGTGCTAGAACTACTTCATACTGCTGGTGAGACATGCCCCGGGGAAGCCATTAAAGAAAATAACCTGGTAGTAGCTAGCTAAAGAGATGTCTTTAGTAGGCACTATGTATAGCCTGGGAACCCCAGGCATGAGGGTGTACCCCAGAAGAGTATTGCACACATGATCAAAAGGGTTATTCACAGGAACATTGTTCATGGGGATAGATAATTGGAGGCATGTGAGCATGTAAAAAAAAAAAAAAAAAAAAAAAAAAAAAAGAGAGAGAGAGAGAGAGAGAGAGAGAGAGAGAGAGAGAGAGAAAAGACAAGGAAGCAAAAAAAGGAAGTTCATAATGAAATGCTCAGTGTAGTCTAGGTCAAGTACATCCAAAGCATTAACATATACCATCTTTCTATTTTTTAAGTAATATAACTAATTTTCAACCATGTATACTTGGAAACATATACATATATCCTATTAATATATCAGACACATTAAGGTAGGGCATTTAGATAGGATGAAGGGTATAAAGATAGAGGGGTAAGGGAAATGAGAGTGGGATCACATCAAAAGATAACCCAACGCTATGTGCAGTGGATACACACCAATAAAGTGGTACCCTAAGAGAGAGCCCCATCCCTGGGGTCCTCCTCAAACTATAGTACCAGCCAAGGAAAATATAGGCAGTAAACTTTGAACCCCTACCCAGACTAGCCGATGGACAGGATATTCTCCACCATTAAGTGGAGAAGGAGATCTGACTTTCACACAAACTCTGGTGCCCTATATTTGACCATGTCCCTTGGGTGGGGACGCCTGGTGGCACTCAGAAGAAGGATAATAGGTCATCAAGAAGAGACGCGATATCCTATGAGCATATACAGGGGGAGGAGGTCCCCCTCAGTCACAGACATAGGGGAGGGGAATGGGGGGGGAAGCAGGAGGGAGGGAGGAATGGGAGGATACAAGGGATGGGCTAACAACTGAGATGTAATATGAATAAATTAATAATAAAAAAAAGAAAATAAAGAGAGAGAGCCCCATGAAGAATGATGTTGAGAACAAATTATGAAGCAAAGAGAATAATCAACCTAACTCCCTATCTCAGTTTTAAAATATTGTAATTGAGATTAAACTTTTAAGCATGCTCTCGAGGATCAGAGCACCAGGGATATGAGCTGTTTAGAACAAGTTGATGTGGTGTGTGTGGGTTAGTCCTGTGCACAATGCCGGTCTCCCCTTGCCTGGAAATAGTATGAAACCCAACATTCCTGAACTTGACACGAAGATGCTGTACCCTTCCAATGGCTTTTCTGTTAGAACAAGAGTGAAATTCTATCTCATTTATAAATCATCCTTTGAAAAGGAAGGCACCGTAAAGTCAGCAATTTTACTTCTGGGATCAGACAAGACATAACTTCTCTTTTAGTCTTCAAAGCAAACAAGTTATTTGAACTCAGTTTTCTATTACCTAAAAGTGTTGGCTTAAAGACAGTACTTCTGTCTTTGTAATAAACTTCAGTTTGGGATCTCCTAAAATAGGATGGTGCAAGCTTGAGCTGTCCTCGTCAGCTTATCTAAATGGCCCTATGTCTTCTTCCAGGTGCGACATAAAGGGACAGTCAAATGATAGCTAACACTTCTCTCTGGTTTTTGAACCCAAATCAAGTATATGTTTAGAGGGAATATAAGTCTACATAACACGGCTACAATCTGATGATCTCTTTTCACCGTAAAGTAAATTCTGCAAACATACAAATAGGAAAAAGTTAAAGATCTGATCAGAATATTCTTTTTTTCTTTTTCATCTTTTTAAAATTAATTTATTCATATTACATCTCAATCGTTATCCCATCTTTTGTATCCTCCCATTCCTCCTTCCCTCCCATTTTCCCCTTACTCCCCTCCCCTATGACTGTGACTGAGGGGGACTTCCTCCCCCTTTATATGCTCATAGGGTATCAAGTCTCTTCTTGGTAGCTTGCTGTCCTTCCTCTGAGTGCCACCAGGTCTCCCCATCCAGGGGACGTGGTCAAATATGAGGCACCAGAGTACGTGTGAAAGTCAGACCCCACTCTCCACTCAATTGTGGAGAATGTCCTGTCCATTGGCTAGATCTGTTAAAAACAAGGAATTTCTGAAATTTGTGGACAAATGGATTGAACTAGAAATGATCATAATGAGTGAGTTCACCCAGAAGCAGGAAGAGTCAAATGGTATATGCTCACTTATATTTAGACACTAGCCCAAGGGATATGTCCCATGAAAGTCTTCACTTACCAGGAAAGTGGGACAGAAGGAAGGACATCCTGTTGGGACTCTAGGTGAGAGAAGCATGGGAGAATTGGGAAATAGAAGGATCCAGAGGGTCCTAGAAACCTACAAGAAGAACATTATGATAAGCAGATTTGGGCCCAGGGGTCCCGCTCAAACTGTGGCACCAGCCAAGGACAATATAGGCTGTAAACTTCAAACTCCTACCCAGATCTGATCAGAATATTCTAAGGCAGTATTCAGGATGGTATCCATTGAATTTCTAAACCTGTCTTCACACCCGATTCATAGTGCTATATAATTACACACACACACACACACACACACACACACACACACACACACACACACACACACACACACACACACGCTCACTTACTTTGTGGTTCTGGAAGCTGAACCCAGGGTCTTACATATGTTAGGCAAGGCCTCCTTCACTGAGTTACACCCCCAGCTCGCTTCCTTTTCTTGAATTAGCCGCTTAAGCTAAGAGTGATGGTCCGTGCCTGTAATTCCAGAACTCAGAGGGCCAAGGCAGGGGGATCTTGAATTCCAGGCCAGGTTCAGCTAAATAGTGAAATCTTGTCTCAAAACCCAACCCAATCCAGACTAAACCAAAGCAAAACAAAAAACTGCACATTACTAAGAACCAAAAATCAGCTCTATGCCAACGAACCCCCATGAGTTAGCTGCATTATAAAACACCCTGATGTATTGCCACCAGTGTCTGACCTGCAAGAGTTGAGAGAGAGAGAGAGAGAAAACAACAAAGAATTAGCAGGGCTAACACAGAGGAGAGAGACACAAGACTAAGCCAGTAAACACGTTAGCACCAATAACACTGTTGGAAACCTAACAGAGAAGAGACAGAGTGGGTTGATCTGAAGGAAATGGGGGAACTACCACACAGCCTGTGGATACAGAGCTGTGGCCTTTAAGCACAGTTCAGGGCTTGGGAGGTGGGGGTGGGGAGAGCTGGCTTGGAGAAGAGTCCCCCACAAAGTTTTGCTGGGGGAACCAGAACCTGAGCAAGTCACAGTGGGGGCCTCCCTCTGTTAAACAGCCACTAATGAGACACCCTGCCTCTTGTGTGCTACAAGAGGCTGTAGGGAGAGGCGTTAGCAGCTTCTGCAGAAGTGTCTGTCCTCTGAGGAGTGGAAAACTCCATCCCAGCCCCAAGGAGGCCAGAAGAATGCCCGTATACATGAACGAGAAAACTGTGGCCAAAAAGCCAATAATACAGTGATGGAAATCCTCAACTCTGCGTCCAGGGAAGCTTGGTTTAGCAATCACTGTGAGCTAGTGGAACCAGCTCAAACAGCGTCAGCAATTTGAAGACATCTGGTCTTTATTTTTGGACTTTTGTACACTGAAGAGGATTATGGTTATATGATGTAGGGGCCATTTAGTTTTGTCAATCTACAGAATTTCTTATAATGGAAATCCCTCACACTGAGAATAGAGCCATTTTCTCCAGAGTCTTCTTGAGACAGTCAAATATTAACCCTTTATTCCCCACAGTGACTTTCTGACCTCAAGAGAGACTGCAGTAGGAGAGAAGTTAAGTCATTGAAGAGATATTTATTTTCACCAAAGGGTAATCTAATAGTTGGTGGGGCCCCCGAGAACTTCAATATCCAATGACTGCCAAAAGTAAATCTTCTGTTCTTCTTGCTAAACCCCTTGACCTTCATTTCTTTCTTCACTGCTTTGCCTTCTCCTCTGGCCTCTGCCTTTAACTACCCCTAGCTGTGAATGTTCTAGGAGAAAGTACTCATGTGGTAAAGGCACTGAAGATTCATTATTTCCTTTCCACGCCTGGCCTTCTTTCCCTAACCACCTGATGTCTCCCTGACCTCAGCTGAGTCCCCATGTTTTTTCATTTCTTTCACCCTATGACCCCATCATTACTGACCTTCCCTACTTCTGCCATTAGTACCTGGGTCGGGTTCTGTTGCCCAAGGCCCGGCCAGGTTCATTGAATGTACTAGACCATTTGTAGCAGGCCTGATAATGGCTTTAAAATGGTCCAGGGACTTCTCCTTGTCAGATAATAATCACATTTCCCCCCTGGAGTTTCAATGTCAAAGTAGTCTATTAGGATTCTTGTACCTTGGTGGCCTTTCCTGAGATTCCTTCCCATTTTGCTGCCTATTGAACTCATCTTTAGAGAATATCTGCCTCAGGTCATGGTTCTCACATGCTGGTTGGATTATCTTTCTTTGTCTCTTTCTGTCTCTCTCTGTCTCTCTGTCACTGGCCTCTGTCTGTCTGTCTGTCTGTCTGTCTGTCTCTGTCTCTGTCTCTGTCTCTGTCTCTGTCTCTGTCTCTGTCTCTGTCTCTCTCTCTCTCTCTCTCTCTCTCTCTCTCTCTCTCTCTCTCTCTCTCTCTCACACACACACACACACACACACACACACACACACACAGAGAGCTTAGGAGCAATAAGAGAAGGCAGGTGACAAGAAGAGGAGAAAAAGCACTGTAAACCGAACTGAGGCACTCGGTCTGTGAAAAGGCCCATTGGACACCAGTGATATATCTGTGCATTAAGGAAAATCCATAGACTTTTAAAAATGCATTTTCACCTTAATATAGCAGGAACAGGCACTCTGCTATGCAATTCCTGAGGCTTTATGGCTGGCTGGGGTTAATGGTTTGAGGTGTTATTCTTCTTTATGCCTCATTAATCCCAGGAAGTGCTTGTGTTGGGGTGGTTGTCTGGAGTCTTTGGGCGGTGGACACACCCACCCCTCTCACTCCAGCTCTGAGGTAGGAATGGAGTCTGAGACTTGCCAGTGCTCAGCTCTCTCCTGGGCTCTGTCTACACCACCTTTGTAGGTGAATGACCCTCTGTGAGGAGTTCTAGAAACCAAGATACAACTATGTTTCTTAGCTGCTGCCTTTGTTGATCTGACTTGATGGCTTCCTGTCTCTTTGTCACCCTCATTCACAGAAAGTTTTAGAGGAGAAAATGTACTTGGATCTGTCTGAGAAGTGAAGGGTGACAGCAGACTTCCTCATACAGTGAGTGACAGGAGAGTCCTCTAAGGGGGCAGAATCAGGAGAGATGGCATATGCTCCGGGGAGTACATGTGTTCTGATGATGGACTGCATTGTAGCTTGTTAAGGTGTTAGCCAAATTAATGTAACTGTACCAAATTACCCCAGAGAATTGACTTATAGATAATGAGGTATTCGGTTCCCATTATCTTAGTTTGAGTTTCTATGAAGAGATACCAGGACCACAAGAACTCTTATAAAGGAGAACATTTAATTGGGGCTGGCTTACAGTTTCAGAAGTTCAGTCCGTTATTGTCATGGTGGGAGACATGGCAACACGCAGGCTGACATGGTGCTGGAGAAGGAGCTGAGAGTTCTACATCTGGATCTGCAGGCAGCAGAGATTATTTGCCACACTGGACATAGCTTGAGCATAGGAGACCTCCAAGCCCGCCCTGACAATGACCCACTTCCTTCAACAAGGCCACACCTACTAATACTGCCATTCCCTATGGACCTAGCATTCAAACACTTGAGCCTCTGGGGGCCATGGCTATTCAAACCACCACAGAGATTCCAGCTGATGAGCAGTTGTCCCTGTTGTTTTAAAGGTTAGTAGTGAGGAAACTCATTGTGGGGGATTGTTTGGTAGGGAAACACTGTCTACCTCATGATCACAGAGGAGAGAAGCCCAAGTGATGCCATTCCAGGACATTCCCAACATCCCGGTGTCCGCTTATAAGCACCAGCAGATTCTAACTACTGCAGACAGGAAAAATCAGAACTTTTCAAAATGGCGGCAAGTGTTAATGAAGCGTTCTATATCTTTCTGCCCCACTTCCCTTCTTTCCGTAAGTAGCACTGGGTCTGCACTTACCTGTGCACTGGAAACAAAGCTGAGAACAAGGACCCCTCACATCTGGGTTTCCATGTGTTTGGTGCATGTTTTTGAGAAGCCCAGACAATAATCAAGTAACATTTTTATATTTTTAGGTATGGCTTCACCATCTGGTTTTCAAAGTGTTCCTATAGGCTAGGCACACAGCTCAGTGGTAAAGGCTTCATATGCATGAGGCCTTGAGTTAAGTCCCCTGTGCTATAAGATGATGTGATCAGAAAACTTTCAAATTTAACAAAAGCATACAAAACACACTTTTCATTCCAAATAGAAATGATTGTTTCTACTCTTGTTCAGGTTAATGGCTATTTAACTTAATTGTGGATGGAAGAATGCCCAGAAAATTCAACTCCTTATAGTTGGCTGCATCCTTTCTGTTCCTTTCTGTTTGTTTCTCTAACTTTAGAGGACCACCATTACTAGGAAACCATCAAGATCCAGCCTCAACCCTATCAGTGTACAAAGAGCCCTGGACCAAACTCAGGAAACCTGCGTTTGTGTCTTGAGTCCAGCATCAGCTGAAATTCTGACCTTGGGTCAGTTGCTCAGTCTTCTAAATTATAAAGTGGAGTCATAACACTGTCCTACTTTATGTAGCAGGTCCTTGAGAGGACCACAAAAGATATCACATGCAGCAGAGATTTAAAAGGAGCAAAATGCTCTGTGTATGTAGGGGATGCCATTACCACAATTACGATGTGCCTTCCAATAGAGGAGATAGTAGAATTTGCTAAGTTGGCCATTGTGGGGGAATATCATGTTTCTTGTGTTCTTTTATCATCAGAAGGCTTAGGTGTGGCCCTGGTGACTGAGGCAGGCAACCTTCCCGGGTATCACACTCCTCATCCAATAGTCACACTCCTCCTTCAACACCGTTTCTCCAGTCAAATAAATTGAAGGCTATCACTTTTTTCTTTGCTTTATAATGATGCCCCTGGATGCCTTGGTCCCTCTAATGCTCTGGTGGCTTCTCCGAGCAGGTAGACAGTTCTCCAGGCCCTCGCTGGGCCTGAGCAGGAAGTCTGAGGAGGTGTAGGGTGAGGTTGTTCACAACCTTTGCCGACACCTTCTCACGCTCAGTCTCTGCTTGGCTGACATCACAGGCAGAGAGAGTGCTGACGGTGCATGTGTGGGGTGAGGGAAGGGAAGGACAGGCAGTTAGAGGTCCACCACTGAGCCCAAAGGGCTGTGAAGGGAGAACGGTGTTGAGGAGGAACACCTATAAAAGAGAGGTCCTGGGCAAAGCTTGCTGCCTTACTGGACCAGACAGAAGAGATCACATTTACATTTTGTATAGAGAGATTGATCAGGTGGTCCACATAAGACATAGAGATGGTAGACTCTGATTAAACAGATTAATTGATAAGGTCAAAGGTGATACATTATGAACATAGTCTGGAAAATTCCTAGAAGAGGAATTTCCCCCCATACCCGCCCATTCAAATCTTGTAAAAATCTAGCTTGGCCAACAGGCAAAATGGGGAGGCATGTATTTGGTATCCTTCCTGTTTACTTGCTCTTCTTGGTTTTTCCCCCTCTTTGCTCTTTTCTTTTTTAAAACAGATATGTATTGAACACTTCAGTGTGTGGGCTCCGGGCCAGCTTTGTGGATGTGGGGTTTCCTTAGTTACCCAGGACTCTATTCGTAGACGAGGTCTGTGTTTGGTTTAGTTGCTACTATTACCGTTTTGAAATTTGTCATATGTCCAGAGCAAGAAATTCTGGTTTTTCCTTCTGCATTGGGTTCCACAAATTACAAATTCCATTCTCAGCTAGGTGCAGGATCTACAAAGATCAAAAGACACAGACGTTTCCTTTAAAAAGTTATTGTTATTGTTTAAATTTTTTTTAACGTTGTGTGCATATGTACGTGTCTGAGTATGGGTTTATGCACATGAGTTCAGTGGCCATGGAGGCCAGGAGAAGATGTTGGGTGCTTTGGGGATGCGGTGAGCTGTCCGCTGTTGGCACTGTGAGCGGTTGGGGATGCGGTGAGCTGTCCGCTGTCGGCACTGTGAGTGGAACTGGAATAGTACACATACTCTTAACTGCCGGTCCATGTCCCCAGGTCCAGCACAGCCTTTTCCTCAACAAAGTCTTTCCCTGGTCCCCACTGGCTTCCTGCCTGAGAAATACCCCACATGGTGGAGCTAGCTTTCTGTATGGTCACCTTCCTCGGGGCTTGAAAGTTTCAACATAATCAATTCATTATAATGTATCACAAATTGCACAGATAATTTTCTTGTTTTTAAAACACTAGAAAATTAGGAATACTTAGAGACACATGCGTCACTCACATGTATTACTCATATGCACCACTCATCTCTACCACTCATGCATTGCACACATGTGTCACTCACCTGTACCACTCATATGTGTCACTCGCCTGTACCTCTTATATGTGTCACTCACATGCACCGCTCATATGTATTGCATACATGCATCACTCACCTGTACTGCTCATGTACATTGCACACATGTATTCATTTGAATCACTCACATACACCACTTACATGTATCACTCACATGCAGCACTCACCTGTACCACTCATATGCATCACTCGCATGCACCAATCATGTGTGTCACTCACATGCACCACTCGCATGCACCCACACATATGTGTCACTCACATGCAGCACTCATATGCAGTGCTTATCTCATCACGGCGGGATCCAAAGTTGTTGTCAATTTTCACTATTTGTATTTAATATTATTTATTTATTTTTTGTATTTGATTTTAAAACAACATTAGAATACAAATGCACATGGCCTTTTATAATTCTGCCTTTTCACTTAAAATTACAAGAGTGTACCAAGAAATTGTTTCTGGCTGTCTTTCTTTTGGGTACATAGATCTTCATTTATTTTCTGTGTTAAATATCACCTGGACGAACAGCTGTGCATAAACATCTCTGTCTGCGGCTTTAATCATTTTCGTAGGGTAGATTTCAACAAGCAGAATTGTTGGTTAAAAGTTGTAGAAAATGACAGTGCAAGCAAGTCATCTTCTACATGGTTCAGGCACCACTTCCACTAGTAGTGAGAGAGTTTTCCCCCACAAATCTCAAAATATGCACTGGACAATGGTCAAATTAGCCCAGCTATCACACCAATACTTACTTTTGGGTAACAAGATCATCTAAAATGATCTGGTAGCTATTCTAAAACATACAATCAATGAAGTTTTTATTCAGTACAAAGATGTCATTATTGTAAACTGCTGTCACTATGCTGTGTAATAAAACATCAGAACTCGCCCTTTCTATCTAAGTTTGACTTTGTACATGCTGACAAACATCTCCTCTTTCCATGTTTCTACCTCCACACTTACCCTATGGTAACTACCATTCTAACTATGAGTCCATTGAAGAATTATTTTCTCCATAAAACCCTTTATATAGAAGCTTGGTATAGCACTACTATGGGAATTATTTACTGCAAAGAACATGCAAGTCCTGTGACTAGGATTCCTGCAACGATGGGAGCCGTAAGGTGGCATAAAGGGGCTACTTGTATTCAGAGAGAGGTTCAACTTACTGGGTAATATTCATTTTGCCTCTACTTCTCTGATGCTGCTGGTAAAATGTCAGGTTAGATTATGTGACCCTTGAAATTCTATGTCTAGTGTGTACTACCTCCGGGTACACTCAGGCCTTCCTCGGTTGAGTAAGTTATCCCATTAACAGAGTGTTATATGAGACCAAATGAGGTTAAGTTCCAAGTGGCTTCATAAAAAGAATTCTGCATAATTGTCACAGGGGTCAGAGAAGGTCGTTTTTAGGGACTATAGAAACCAGGGTAACCCTCAGAGACAGAGTGTGCCGGGATTGCATGAAAATATGCTCAGGAGCAAGGGGGCCCCTCAAGGCTTTCCAAGTGCAGACAGCAACACAGTTCACAACACAAATGTAGTTTGTGGTTTGTCACTGGAAATGGTCTTGCCTGTTTGCTGCAGCACGGGCTAAAGTTCAAAGCAAAGCAAAGGGGACTGATGACCTGGGAAGCTTTGCATCACAGAGTGAGAAAAATAGTTTGCAGAGCTAAGGGCAACTCTAATTGGGAACTGTACAGTGAAATTTTGGTGTTAGGCTCATCTGTTTTGTTTAGAAACCCTATATTGTGTTCTGCATTTCTGAGGCTTTGCTGAGGCCCAGCCACCCTGGAGCCAACCCAAAAAGCTGTGGGTTTTCTCTTCTCTACTCTCAGTTGTTTCTCCTCAAGCTTTTATTCTGTTTTATTTTTAATTGACATATAATTGTGTATATTTATGGGGGATTATGAGATGTTTTGAACTGTGTATACATTAGAGAAAGATCTAGTCATGTTAATCAAAATATTCATCACTTTTCCAATTTATCATTTTTACATGGTAGAAGTATTAAAAATATATTTTAGAAATTTGGAAATATATAATACTTCATTATTAACTGCAGTCACCACACAGTGCAATAGATAGCTAAAATTCAGTCTCCCAGTGTAACTGAAATATTGTAGCCTTTGATGAACTGCCTCCCCTTTTTGCTGTTAGTCTTAGAGAACCACTTAATTCATCTCTATTTCTTCAAGTTCAACTTTTCTTTTTAGATTACACCTATAAATGAGATCATGTAGCAAGTGTCTTTTTGCATCTGGCTTATTTTACTTAGCGAAGTGTTCTGCGGTTTCCTCTATGTTGGTGAAAATAACAGACTTTCCTTGCTTTTTCAAGCTATATAATATTTCATTTGTATCTCTCTATATATAAATATCTATATCAGATTGTCTTTGGTCATTCATTTGTTGATGGACACTTAGGATAACTTCATATCTTAGCTGTTATGAATAATGTTAAAATAAACATGAGATGTAAATCTCTCTCCAACATTCCGTCTCAAACACTGATGAAAAATGAAGATGCACAAAGAAAAAGACTCCTTATGCTTATGAACTACGAGAATTAATATTAAGAAAATGTTTATATATCTCAACTACCTACAGATGTAGTGCAGTTCCTGTCAAAATTCCTGTGTGGTTGTTTGTAAATTTACAATTTGTATAGAGTCAGAATTGATCACAAACGCCTGAAATAATGTTCAGCAAAGCAGTAAAGATCACTCTGCTTGTGTCATAAAACAATCAAAGTAACACGATACTAGCCTTACAACAGGCACTCTTAAATCAATGAAGAGAACAGGACAACAAGAAACTAAAAAATAAACACAAACATTTACAATGAATTTATTTTCAACAAAGGTATCAAAAACACATAATGAAGAAAGACAGTGTCTTTAATAAGTCATGTTAGGAAACTGAACATTCACTTGAAAACCAATTAGATCTTTCTCTTATATTGTATACAAAACAACTCAGCACATATAAAAACATTTACATGTATTGTGCAGGATTACCTATCCTCTGAACCAAACTGCTACCATTCTTAGTAGCTTGGCTTGGCCTGCACCAAAAGACCTTCACAGCTGTGCTTGCTCACCCCTGGCTTCACTTATACAAGAAGGGGCTGAAAAGGATCATGGGGCACATACCGGAGGATTCGGCCACACACAATAGTATGCAAGTCTTCCCTAATTGCACATGACTTCAGTGTCTCAAGACAGGTCAAACAGCATTAGGAAGGTTTCAAACCACTGGTCTAAAGTGCATAGGTGGGGAAGGGTTAGAAGGAAGGTACCCACCTTTATAGCCATGGGGAAAGCCATCATCCTTGCAGGGCTGTTATTCTCATGCAGGATGAGCGTGTATGGTTAGTTGCTTAGTAGCAGATCTGCTTTATCTCCCCCATCTTGAAGAAGCTACTGCCACATGGGGTGAACCCTTTGTCACATTGGTGGGCTTTGTTGTCAGCATGGGAACCTTGGCACTCTGCTGCTTCGTGAATCTCAGACAGTATATACACCTCACTGTTAACAGGACAGGGTGCCCAGGAGGTCAAGATTCTGGGTTCAGTTCTCAGCTGTGTTATCTTCACTTTGCCTCAGGAATGATCCTAATATAGACTTGGTCATCTGATCTGCTAGTTTCTGAAATAACCAGCTTAGAAGGAGACATAGGCACTCCAGCTCCAACATCTCTTTTGCACTTTACATCACATGGGCCGATACCGACTACACGGTATGCTTGATAAATCACTCCATGAACGTTTGTAGAGCTACTGTGAGTTTGCCTAACCTATCAGCCGGGATTCTTACCCTAACCCGTCCCATGAGCATTGTGGAGCCACTGCAGTCCACAGTCCACGTGCAGATGCCACTGAGGAGCTCTCTCTTGAGGAGGGCTTCTTCTCAGCAATTTGGTCACAACCACTAGAAAAGTAACTAATCCAAGAGTGTCTGTAATCTGGGATTGTACAAGAAGCCTTGCTGCAGCCTGCAGGAGACCCTGCCAATCTGTGAACACACAGTTCAGTGCTGGCTGAGTATTGTCCCACCTTACATACCCCCATGAAAGAAGCTGACAATTATGTGACAGAAATGTTATGGTTTTAATGACGGGGCGTTATCTCCAAAATGCTACCCTGAAAACATGATGGGAATTTTTCTGACAGGAAACAGAACTCAGATTTTAAATAATACCTCCCAACAAATATGAGCTGAAATTCACAGTAATGAGTAAATAAAAACTATTTGCCCTAGCACCAAGCAGGAATATCTGGCCTGAATGTAGAGATTCAGGCATGGCAGGAAACCAACACAACCACAGGGTTAAGTGAGGAGCCTGAGAATTGAGTTTTCATTTAGTCTGGGTGTGCATGTTTCCATTCATTTTCTCTGCTAACGGAGCTACTAATAAGGCATGAGATGTCTCACCTATATCCCTCCTTTCTTTGGTTTCCCAGCCATGGTGTTTCTGTCCAGCTATACTTTCTTCCTGTCCTTTTATTTTTCAAAAATATTTATTTATTTATGTGAGTGTTCTATTTGCATGTATGACAGAAGAAGGCACCAAACCCCCTTATAGATGGTTGTGAGCCACCATGTAGTTGCTAGGACTTGAACTCAGGACCTCTGGAAGTGCAGCCAGTGCTCTTAACCACTGAGCCATATCTCCAGCCCGTTCCTTCCCTTTTAATATCCAAGGCAGGAAAGCCAGAAGGATAGCCTCTACATCAGGGCTTCTTAAATTCTTTCCACTCACCACTGTTTAACTTGAGAATTTCTAATATGAGCCCAGGTATATAGGTGTATAAAATCATATATAAATTAAACATTTACCTTATTGCAATAAAACAAAGAGGAATTTGTTTTCAAACAGCTCTTTGCTATGCATATAATTCTGCCATTAATGACAAATCAAGCATACCAAGGCTATATATGATTATTTTACATAAAGAATCAAATTGCAACTTAATATTTGGTACTGTAGAACACAAAACACCCTTGTAGGTTTTTAGAGTTGGTCAATATTTTGATTTTATAACCATTAATTCTGAGAATTCAGTTTCATATAAATGTGTAATGCAACATGGCATAAATATGTTTAGAATATTTTCAAAAATTGTTAGAAACCCTGTCTCTGTCAAAGCCAAAATTCACTTGATGACTTTTTATCAGACTCGAATCAGCAACTCCAACAGCAGTTTTAAAAATCAAACAGTCAAACACAACATGATCCAAAGATATACTAACTTGACACAGGCTAAGGAACGACAACAGAAAAAAATAATAATAAAGCAGTTTCACAAGTCTTCACTTACCAGGAAAGTGGGAAGAAGGGGAAGACATCCTATTGGGACTCTAGGTGAGAGAAGTGTGGGAGAATGGGGAAATAGAAGGATCCAGAGGATCCTAGAAACCTACAAGAAGAACACTATGACGGGCTGATCTAGGCCCAGGGGTTCTGTTCGCACTTTGGCACCAGCCAAGGACAATACGTTCAGTAAACATCGAACCCCTACCCAGATCTAGCCAATGGACAGGACATTCTCCACAGTTGAGTGGAGAGTAGGGACTGACATTCACATGAACTCTGGTGCCCTATATTTGACCACGTCTCTTGATGGGGAGGCTCGGTGGAACTCAGGAAGGACAGCAGACTACCAAGAAGAGACTTGATACCCTATGATCATATACAGGGGAAGGAGGTCCCCCTCAGTCACAGTCATAGGGGAGGGGAATAGAGTGAAAGTGGGAGGGAGGGAGGAATGAGAGGATACAAGGGATGGAATAACACTTGAGATATAATATGAATGAATTAATAAAAATTTAAAAAAATAATGAAAATGAAAACAAAAAGATGTATTATGTAAAGTAAATATGAACCTTGCATATCAAATAATCATTTAATTTACAGAGTAAATAAACTTACTTTGAAATGTTAAAAAAACAGTTTCACAATTAAAATAATATGTTTAAGATCAGGAAACTTTGTATGCACAGTTAAAGCAATTGTGTAGTGAAGGTTCTGAGTTCATAACAAGCAACAGTCCTGTGTCTGCTTCAGGCAGGTGGTTTGGTCATGTATGTAGGGACTGCATGTGCAGGGCAGAAGTGAGCAGGATACATTCAGAACCCAGGCTGTAGGGAAGTCGTGGCATGCAACACGAGAGGAGAGTGCTTCCAGAAACACGCATTTGATTTTCAATTAACTTCTGGTTGTTGAACACTGGGAAATCTTCTCCTGCCAAAGTTTCCATTACCTAAGTTCGGTTGCCATTGCAACTCACGGTTTAAGTCTACAGGTCACAGACCAGGTAAGTGCTTATGTGAGGCTGACCTGTGAGGACAAGGGAGGCTTACACCAGGCAGCATCTGTGGAGAGAGCAAATAGATCTGAACTGAGAAAGCAGCCCAAGAATAAAAAACTCCATCTCCCCAAAGACAACGAAAAAAGAAACTCAGAGGAATATTCAACCCCTGATGAAAATGGACAAGAAGCAACAAAAATGCGAAATGAAAACATGGTCATGTTTAAAACAACACAACAATTCCAAGAATACTTTGCACTTATCAGCCTTGCGCCAGCCTTTTCCAAGTGGCGTCTTCCCTAATCGGGGCCGGATCTGGTTTCTAATCTGGGGACCACTGCTTTGGGGCAGTTAAATTTTCTTTTTTAGACTTTGGATTGAAAAAGAGGAAGATCTGGCTCTGTGGTTTAATTCCAAGTCCCCGGGGACTTCTCTGGTTAAATCGGGGTGGTGGTGGCTTAGACTCTAGGGTCTAGGTCTTCTTGAGCTTCTGCGGACAGATAGCTTGTGAATACAGCATTCCTCTTGGGGTGGGGTTAGGGCTTAACAGGAAGAACATAGCAAAGGAAGTGGCTGTTACTTGGCCCAGCAAGAACCCCTGTGAACCGTGGGAAGTCAGACAAGCCTGGTGGAGGAAAGTGATGACGGACATTGATTGGCTTAGCCAGAGGAATCTCAGGTGCTCCCAACCAGAGTACCCCAGCTGGCTTTTGTTGGACACCATCTTCCCAGGAGCCAATTTGATGCTCCTCTTCCCTGGGAGCCAATTTGCTTTTCATTCCCAAGTCTCCTTTGCCCTGTCTTTTGCGACCATGATCAGGCTGCCCTGGCTTCCTAAATCTCCTTCAGTTCTCCTGCCTCTGCCTCTGCCTCTGCCTCTGCCTCTGCCTCTGCCTCTGCCTCTGCCTCTGCCTCTGCCTCTGCCTCTGCCTCTGCCTCTGTCTCTGTCTCTGCCTCTGCCTGTGTGTCTCTCATGATTCCATCACCCAGAATGTGACAGAACTTATCCGGCAAGGTGGAAGCTCCCTATGAACCTGGTTTCATTGCAGAGGCTTCCCTCCCTCTGAACTACTGTACTGATTCATGTAGAACTCACCTCTATTTATTTTTTGTGTTTTTAACCACTCAAAAGGCAGCCTTAAACAACATAATTTGGTTTTGTTCGTTCTTAAATCTTTGACTTGTTTTTAAGATCTCTGTAAACCTATAGCTTCTGTACAGCTTGACTTGCTGAAGAATGGGTTTGATGTCGCATTGTCTGTAGTCTGATGTTGCTGAATACAACTTCTGATGTGGTTTGGTATGCTCCTCCATCTGCTAGTGAACTGGTGGCAGGATTCTGGGCTTGAGGAGACTCAGGGGTCAGTCGTCCCACCAGACTATGGATAGAGCACCGGGAGGCACTCGGTGACAATGGTGTCATCTTTCTCTGTAGTCTAGGCAGTTGTTGATACCTTTATTTAGGTCCACTAATTTGCTGGGGGCTGTAGAATGCTACGACTCTTTTAAAAAAGTAAAATCTCTCTTGGATGTATGATTGTCTGTATATGTGTGTGTTTGTATACACATGTGTATATGTACATGTAAAGATCAGAGGTCAATGTTGGATGCCTTTTTTGTTTTTGTTTTTGAGACAGAGTATCTCCCGGAATTTGGCTAGGCTCATTGTCAGTGAATCTCCAATTACAGACACACTCCAATGCTGGGATTACAGACACACATGACCATGTGGATGTTTGGAATCTGAACTCACGTCCTCATACTTTGATGACAAGACATCTCATCAATTCCAGGAATATTATAATGCTATTATTTATTTTTTTATCTTGAAAGTTGAGACTTAGCCAGGTTCTGTGGCACATGCCTGCAATCCTAGCACTCAAGGAGGCAAAAGCAGGCAGATCTCTGAGTTCGAGGCCAGCCTAGTCTATAGAGGACAGCCAAGGCTACACAGAAAAACCCTATGTCGAAAAACCAAAAAACAAATTGAGACTTTCTGTCAAAAGACACTTCTTATATCTTGTTCTATTAATTTTGAAAAAAAAAAAGCCACAGTAAATCAAGATTACTTCCTTTTGTTTGGAAGGTAATGCATAGTTAGCATCATCCTCCAAAAATTATTTTAATTATTGTGAATCTATGCATATGCATATCTTTTCAGCATGGTTGATATGTGTCATGACATTATGGTCATCACTATGCATCTGAATGTGTGTCATCTCTTGTGTATGTGTATGGTGGGGTGTGTATTGTGATGTACTATCACTGTTCACATCACTCTGTGCACATACATGTATAGGTGAATGCATGTGCATGCATGTGTTGAGATCAGAGGTTGGCATCAGGTGTCTTTCCTCAGTCCCTCCCTCCTTCCCTCCTTCCTGCCCCCTCTCTTTCTTTCATTCTTTCATTCTTCCTAGACAAGAGTCTCTCACTGCACTTGAAGCTCACATGTTCAGTTGGGTGTTGGGCTGGCCAAGCCTCCTCTTGCCTCCACTCTTCCAGGGCTGCGGTTATAAGCACTCAATCACTGCCACACTCCACTTTTTACATGGGTTCTGGAGATCAAAAACTTAGGTCTTATGCCTGGGTGGGAGGCTCTTCACTGTGCCATCTCCTCAGCCTGTGTTTCCATGTTTGATAGCCTCTTCAACTGGCCCATGGATCCTTTTGACATGACCTTTGCAGGCTCTTGTAGCTTTCTGACTATCTGATATGGCAGCGTTGGAGCGTTACCCTGTAGATTTCTTGCTCCACACCTAGAATCTGCCATCTCTTCTTCAGGAATCAGTCCTTGGTTCTTTGAATGGAAAATACTCTCCTAAAACTACTATCTAGATACAAAGTATATTCATAGCCACTCTGTTGATTATTGTTTCTAAGGCTTCCAGTGACTTATGAAATATCTCTCAATATTTAAAGATATATCTCATGATCTGACTTCCATTCTTCTAATACACAGCTTACAGGACAGACTTTTAGAAGCACAGCAGGCATAGGAAAATACCAGTGCTGGGATCACTAGTATGATTACTAACAGTTACTTTTCTTTTCACAGTCTTGCTCTATGGCCCACCCTTGACCTTGGACTAGCCATCTTTCTACTCCAGCCCACCCCCACCCCGGCTTCCCCACTGCTGGCATTATAAACATGCTCTGCTACACTCAGCAGTAATTACCTTAAACTTTTAAAATCTGCTCCAGATTTGTGTCTGCTTTAAAGTAGACTTTATTTTTGGAATAGCTTTAGATTTACAGCAATATTGAGTAGAAGGTGCAGGGGGTTCTGAGCAATGCTTCCTTCACTCTTAGAGAATGTAAGAGCCTACACTGACATGGCATTATCAGTCAGGGCCACAGCTGCTACATAACCCACAAGTATTGACAGATGTTTGGTATGTGTCTACCATTACAGTACAATGCAGACTAGGCTCCCTGCTCTTCTCTAAATGACTGTAGCCACCCAAATTCATCCCCTTTGTCCTGACAACCACTGGTATTTTACTGTCTCCATAGTTTCACCTATATAAGGATGTCAGATTATAATAATACAATATATAGTATAGTTTCTTCCAGATTGCTTTTTTAAATTTAATAACACGGATTTAACTCTCTCCTGAATATTTTTAGAACTACGCAGTGTTCTACTGTCTGGATGTACTACAGATTGTTTTTCCATCTGCTTATTGACATATATCTTGGTTTTCTCTGAATTTCAGCATTACGTCATATATTTATGTGCAGATTTTCATCTGGACATGCTTTCAAGCCCTTTGAGTAAACACCAGTTGTTAGAATGGATGGAAATCATATTTACTTCTATAAGAAACTGCCAAACTAGGTTTTCCATCCTGAGACCTCACTAGTGATGAATGAGAGTTTCTGTTGCTATGATCTTCTCCAGCATTTGGTGCTGGCCATGTTTTGAGCCTTGCCTGTTCTAACAGGCAGGCAGTGGTATCTCACTGACGTTTTAGCCTGTGATTCCTTACTGATTCCTTTTCATGAGCCTTGCTATATGTACAACTACTTTGGAAATGTTGGTAAAGGACTTTTGCTCATTTTTGAATCTCATTTTGTTCTCCCTATCTCTGACTATGTCCCATGTTCAATGGGTTTAATGTGGAGAGATGATCAGCCACCCAGTTTGACCCTAAGCTGTGACTACTATCTCTTTGTGATATTTGATTGATGGGTGAACAGGTAGCTAGAAAGCTGTTTGGGTATTTCCTAGAAATAAATTCTTGTCAGGATATTCTCAGAGTTGTAGAATGCATATTTTTATGAATATTAGACTGATAGAATGTTACTTCTATAAGAAGCACTCTGACCTGCCATTGTCATGAAAACCACTTTGCTGTCAATACTCAAGATTTTATAGTGCAAAACAATATGTTTTCTGTTGATAATCAGCAAAACAAGTGAGACAAATTTCTACATGCAATATGAACACATATCTATAACTCTAAATATAGAGAAATGAGGAAACAAATATGATCCAATGAAAACAAGAGTTGGGTTTGTTTGATGGTATTAAAAGAAATTTCCTTTTCTTCATTTTTCATGTAGAAAACTATTATGGAATAAAATCACATTAAAATGCATGAATAGCAATCATAAGATTTTTCCTGAAGCACATGGCTCATTTAAAACATGCACAAGAGATTTCACATGGTGGGAAAGCCACACTGTCATTAGCTCTGGGCTGGCATCAAATAGGTGTTCAATAAATATTTGTTGAACGAATGAATGATTACATACGTGTGTGTATGATTTGGCTCCAAAGTAACTAAAAGGCTAGTGCAGGTGAAGAGTTTTTCATGGAGTGTTACTGAAAATGAAAAGCCCAGACTCTCGGCACTTGGCCCAACATCCGTTGTTACTGGCCTCAGAGCATCCTTACAGGAGAAAGGTCTGCACTGTGTAAAGATGGTTGCTTCTTTAAGTGAGCAGCAAGAACCCCAGGTGCTGTCATGCCCTGTGGTCCTCCTGATACCCAGAAACAATCCTGGCTAGGGAATTTCCTGTCTTTATGACATTCTCCAGAAAAGGAACAGGGAACAAATTTGTCACCCATATTTACTTTCTAAAAATCCCACTAGACAAGGTAAATGGTTGAAAAGGGCTAGCCAATAATATCTTTGTTTGGCTAAGAAAATAGCCCAACATCTTTCCTTTCTTTTAATAGCGAGCCACGATTTTAGTCTATTCTCTCATGTTGTCTTTTGGAGGACGGGAGAAGGAAATGGCTTGTGAAGGATGAAACTAGTCTTGGCCAGTTAATTTGGAAAGTCTGAACAATTAGAGAAATGAAATGCTAAAGGGTGGGCTGTGGGGGTGCACGCTTGTAATCCCAACACTCAGGAGGTAGAGTAAGGAAGACGAGGAGTTCAAGCCCTGCTTTAGCTACACAGGAAGTGTGAAGCTAGCCTGGGCTGCATGAGATCCTGTCTCAGAACCCAAGCAAAGTTAAAAGGCAAAAAGATGAGATACCAAATTGGAACCCATAGTAGAAATGACATAGAGAAACTAAGAGTAATTGCCAGGCTAGAGTAAGAAGATATAATTTTTCAAAGTTCATGGAATATTTGATTTTCTGAGGCCCTGTGGCTATTTGATGATATAACTTTAAAAGGCATTTATAAGTTTTGGTACAAAAGCTATCCTAGGAAGCCCACAACATTTGCCACGTGCACAGTATCTTTTCTGATGAACAGGCCGGCACTGCTGAGGGTATAGCTCAGCTGTAGGGCATTTGTCCAGCACAAGTAGAACTCTGAGCTCAGTTCCCAGGATTACAACCTTATCCGCCAAATGTCATTCATCTTGATCTTCTCATTAATCCAATATCTGAGTCACCTGGTGACATCAAATGAAACGTGGCTTAAAAAAAAATACTAGCATGGCAGCTTGGAAAATAATTCAGGGGTTAAAGCCTTGTAGGCATGGAGAGCTAGGTGTGACCTCTAAAACCTGTATGAAAACCCAGACAGCCCACCCTGCTGGGCACCACTGCAAAAAAAGAGTGGGTGACGGAGAGATGGGAGAGATGGAGGAGCAGAGCATACGTGTTTGAGGAGAGGTGGAACTGCTGATGTGACAGTGGTCACAGGTGAGAGAGAGGGCTGAGGTCGATGGGATCATGTTGCTGCCCAATAGAGTCCCGTTGGGATGATGTGCCTCCGCTAGGGCCTTAAGCAGATGCTCACCTGGAAAAAGCTGCCTGGCCGCTGCGTTATTCTAGATCTTGGCAATGACAGAGAAGACCTGAGCTGAGAAACGGTCCACTTTCTAGATTCGATTGACTTAAATGACCAGTGTGTCCTGCCAAAGTGACCCTGAGGTGGCTGTGGTCAGGGTTGAAGTCTGAGAACTGTGTTGTCACCTGAAGACATATGGATATTCATAGCCTGTACCGTGGCCTGAGTCAGTGTTTATGTCCGTGGGCTGTGCTGACTCCAGGGACTGATGTGAGTGGCCCGCGCTGCCACCTGACACCATACTGAAGACCAGGTCCAACCTGCTGCCAAGGGCCATGTAGAGGTCCATGGCCTTAATGTGGATGGGTCTGTGTTGATGGTCCTCTACAGTAGATGACTTCAAGCAGGGGAAGGACTCAGGTCCATCTAGGGGCCTGGCTGCTGACCGTGCCCAAGTGAGTACATCAATAACACAACTTGCACTTGTTTGTTCGTTTGCTGGGGGTGGGGGGAGCAGGTAATAAGGATGTGGGGAGGACAGGGAAGGACTGGGAATCAAATGTGATAAGGGAGTATGATATGAAATCCTCAAAGAATCAATACAAATATCATAGGAATGGTGGGGAACGCCAGGCATGCTTAGGGCCTTTGCAATACCTGCATTGGTGGTGGGAGGTAAAGAAATGCCGAGCCTCGGGGCTCACTGGCCCGCCAGCTGAGAATGCTTGAGAAGCTCCAGGCAGGAGTCAGATAGAGCTCATTATGGTGCCTGATTCTGCTACTTACGAGCCATGGTTTATCATGGTTCAGATATAAAATGTCAGCCCCTGGCTGATGTGTTTAAGCACAGTCCTCATCTGGTGGTCCTCTTCTGGGATGTTGTGGAACCTTTGGAGCAGTGGTTTTCTTTTTTTTTTTTTTTTTTTAATTTATATTTATTTTTAAACAATTTAATCACTACCTATGCCAATTGTAGCCACCTCCCTCATCTCCTCCAGGTCCCACCCTTCCTCCTTCTTCTGCCCTAGACCCCTCCCCTAGTCCTCAGAGAGGGGGAGCCCTTCTCCCCTACCAACTGACCCCAGCCTACCAAGTCTCATTAAGACTGCCTGCATCCTCTTCCTCTGTGGCCTGGTAAAGTACCCTGCTGGCAGGGGGACGGTGGGGGGCAGGGGAGGGGGGTAGTGATCAAAGTGAAGGCAACAGAGTCTATGTCAGGGACAGCCCCTGCTCCCTTTAATAGGGGACTCATATGGAGACTGAGCTGCCTATCAGCTACATCTGAGTGAGGGGGCCTGGGTCTTCTCATGCATGGTCCTTGGTTGGTGTATCAATCTCTGAAGGCGCCCCCCCCCCAGGACCAGATTTGTTGGCTCTGTTGGTCTTCTTGTGGAGCTCCTGTCCCCTCCAGGTCCTTCTATCTCCCACTCTTCCATAGGACTCCCTGCACTCTGCCCAAAGTTTGGCTGTGATAGTCATCTTTGAGCAATGGTTTGCAAGCCTTCTAATGCTGTGACCTTCTAATACAGTTCTTCATGTTGTGGTGACCCACAACAATAAAATTATTTTGTTGCTACTTCATAACTAATTTTGCTACTGTTATGAACTGTAATGTAAATCTCTGTGTTTTCGATGGTCTTAGGGGACCCCTGTGAAAAGGTCATTTAGCTCCCAAAAGGGTCGAGGCCCACAGGTTGAGAACCAAGGTTTATAACCCAGTCCAGTTTCTTACTCCACCTTAGCCTTCTAGTCTATGTGAGGAAGTAGCCAGGCATTCCTGTTCCAGAACATTCCTCTCCATGATGGACTGTCCTCTCAGATCACAAGCCAGGACACATCCCTCCTGTCTGAAGTTGCTTCTTGTCAGGTATTTGGTCACAGTGATGAGAAAAATGACGAATGCTTGCTCTTGGTCAAGTGCCTTAACTTTTCTATTTCAGTTGCTTTGTTGGCAAAACATGGAGAAAAATCTTCAGGGGTATTTCAGGGTTCCTTGTGTGAACCATTTGTCTTCATGCTCACATAGTTATTTGGGTTCAAAGTAAAGAGTCCTTTTGCTGAACCTTTTGTTTGTTTTTGAGACAGGGTTTTTCTGTGTAGCCTTGGCTGTCCTGAACATGGTAGACCAGGCTGGCCTTGAACTCACAGTGATCGTCTGTGATCTCTGCCTCCCTAGTGCTGGGATTAAAGGCATGCAACCAACTCCTGGCTCTTAATCTTTGTTGAATTAGTCCCTCTCCAAAAATCTTGTCTTAGAGCAGGAACATGGCCTTTTAAAAATTAAATATTTATATCATATTGTATATTAGCATGTTCATTATGTGACAACTTGCCTATTTATGTCATTAGCGTTGGGTTTTGCTGACTCTTTGATGGGGTGGGATCAAGTAGGGATGAGAAGACAGCTACAGTACAGGGGGCTTCCAGATTATATGGGATGCTCCAATTCTCTTCCCACTCTCAACTAATGAGGGTATTTTCCTCTGTGAAGACCTGATGAGAATTCTATTCTATGGAAGAGATACTATTGTGTTAATCATTTTGAGGATCAAGAATTTGAGACCTTGAGAGGAATATTTAATTCTCTGCAGCTCACACAGATAGCAAACTAATGAAAGCACAATGCAGATTCTGTGACAGCAGTGTTAGCACTGCATCGGTCGGATCCAGCTGGTGTTGGTGGATGAATGGTGTTCATATCTTCTAAAGTGACCAGACTCCTGACAAAGGGAAGTGGTAGTTATTTGTTGGCCTTTGCAGTTGTGGGGATAACTGAACAGCAGACTAAAACAGGAGTCCTTTAGAGTCACCTGAGAAGAGTAATGTACCGGCTGCTGGCAGCATCTCTACTGAGTAGTATGGAGTAGGCTATTTTAGAGAAATGGGATGAATGGCCTCTTCTGGCCTGTCCATTCCTTGTACTTTTTCCTGTACTGTTGGTTAACTTATGTTGTTCAGGACCTAATATGGGTGAGAATGCTGTAGAAAAGGTCTAGATACCTCATTCTTTATCAGGGATAGGTGCTTCCTTCTCCAAGTATGGTGGTCAGGAAGGCTCATCATGCAAGATGAAGTGCAATGGCCTGACCAAGGGTCATTACTGTGTCCCTACGTTTGCAGAACATCCATTTTAAAGCACAGAAAGTTACAAATTATTTTCTTAAGTTTTCCTTTGTAGAAGAGAGAAACCCCCGGGGAAGTGTCTGTGGGTAGGGCCCCTGATCATCTTCCTCTGCACATAAGGTAGGATTTCCAGCAGACAGACAACCTCTGAGGCCTTGTTTCTAAAGCTGGTGCCCACCAGCTCCTGCTGGAGAGATGCCAGCAGACAAGGGAGGACTGTGAGGAGAGCAGCGGTCTCTCCAGCCCTACTGCCCACACCTACCTCTCTCAACCTGTAACTGGGCCTCCTTAGTTTCCAGCTTAGCTTGGCAGTGTTGCCCTGTACCATGTCTCCAAGAAGTCTCTATGCCTCCCAGGCTCTTGGGGCACCCAAAAGGGCAGACTGGGTAAGCTCTGGGAACACAGACCAGCCTTGGGGAGAGGGCTGCTGCAGGACTTCTGGGCGGGCAGACCTGGAATGAGTTGGCAGGCTTTATTCCAGTCCTGAGGGACTGGTACCCACATCAGGAAACCACCCTCTGAACTGGCCCCATTTTTGGCAGACTGAACTGAGAGGCCACGGAAGGAAAGGAGAAAGGGAGAATTCCAGCCCACCTTACAGGCAGGTCTCTGGATGGTGGGTGGCGACGTGGGGGAAGCTTGAGGGGCCTGGTGGGCAAGGGGACATTGTATAGCATTGGACCTGTCTGAAAGACGAGTCTGCCTCTGAGGACACTCATCCTGCCGTTTTCACACACTGACGAGGAACACCCAGATTTAACAGAAAATAGATGAAGGGAAATATTTTTGTTGTTGTTGTTCTCAAGTAGTAATTTCCTTCCATGCTACTGGTTAGGACCCATCCCCTGCTTCTACCTCTTGCCACCCCTCACTCAGGCTCTTGCCAGGGAGGAAAATCCTATGTACACACCTGGAATTGTAGACCAGACGGAAACATCAAGACAGTCACCCGATGAGGGTACACTTTCTGAGATTCGCCGGAGCAGCTGTACCACACAGCTCTCTTTGCTGTACATGTGACTGTCCAGGAGAGCACCCCTCACTGTGCCCCACTGCATCTCATACTATCTTCTTTCTGTCACACCACTCTGCTCTTGGTCCATCTGCCACCACCTTCCCTGTTAATAGGGCAGGATTATGAAGGGGGAGAGGGTTTCTGAAAATAAAGCTGAACCCAGTGTGATGAAGGGGGAAGAGAAGCTTTCTGCATATTGGATTAAGACTGGCTCCAAGAATATCGATATTCCCATAAGAAGGCCGTTAGCTTGCCCACTACTTTAGACCTCATAAATATTTCATTGGTTGATTTAAGCACTGAGATTTAAAAAAAAAAAAAAAACCTCTCTGTGTCTCTTTGTCTCTCTCTGTCCTGTCTCTGTCCCTCTCCCTGTTTCCCTCCCTCCCTCCTTACATTTTCAACAGCAGTCATCCCATCCTCCTGATTCTGGGGCTCCCACATGCCTCTGGGGTGATGCCATGTGGTAGTTTTGAGGCTGAGACTCTGTTCTTCTCACAAGGATCTAAATTTATATCTAACCAGGGACATCCAGGGTGGCCAGAGCAAGGTTTCCAGAAGGCAAATAAGCTTTCACATGTATTTGTGACTCACCGAGGAAGCTGCCTTCCCAGCTACCCAGTGCTGGAGTGGCTGGTTGTCCAATTACCGTTTTGTGTCAGCAGTGAACTAAGGAAGGTCAGATCAATTTTCATTATAGCACTTGGGGCTAAACGAGGAATTACGATGATGACTTAGGTGACTCAAACCCTGAACCAGGATGGGTGTGTCTCTCCTCATTCCCTAAGATCAGAACAGGAGTTTTCACTACACCATAGTACAGCTAACTACCTGAGGGCTGAAACTTTGTTGTTTCTTCACTCTTAGTGGCCCCTGTCATGGGGAAGGAGACTAGCCACTCAGCATAATCCGGGAAAGTCTTCTAGCCCCAATCCTTTCTTTGCTAAGTTCTGTAAGACAGCCTTTAAGAGTGGTCTGTGTAGATGCTGTCATAAAAGTGTGGCTGTATTTATCAGAGGAGGGTCAAATCATAGAAGGAACTGTCAACTTGGCCACGGAGACTTGCAAATCATGCAGCCTGTCACATGTTTTATACTTTATAGTCACTAACCGAATGCTATATTCTGATCCATGGTTGTAAGTGAAGAACACTAATTTTTAATATATTTTATTAATTTATTCATATTAAACCTCAATGGTCATCCCATCCCTTGTATCCTCCCATTCCTCCCTCCCTCCCATTTTCCCCTTATTCCCCTCCCCTATGACTGTGACTGAGGGGGACCTCCTCCCCCTGTATATGCTCATAGGGTATCAAGTCTCTTCTTGGTAGCTTGCTATCCTTCCTCTGAGTGCCACAAAAAGGAACAAGGAGTGATCATCTCAGGTTACTAAAGGGCCTAGGGGCAGCTTCAAGCCCAACTAGCTCCAAGGACTTACACAGATGTTATAAGGCTGTGATTTCTCCCATCGCTGCTCTCTTCAGGAAAGCTCTATTCTGTGGTAGCTAGGAGGCTACGAGCTTTCTGTTCAGTGGGAAAGGATCCCCATTTCCTGATGCTCCAGCAAAAATCTTAAGTGCAAACCTTATTGGACCAGTGCACTTTATGTGCTCAACCTTGACATCACAAGGAGCAGTTGGTATGGTGCTCTGACAAAGCTCATATGTCATATAAAGCTCTGGGCTAAATCAGTCCACTTCTATGTGACGAAAGAAGGGGATGAATGTCATGTTAAGCAAATTAAAGCAGTCATACTATGACGCTGGGCTGTTAATATTGACACGTGACCTTTTAAGATCACCAAATGTCCTTCATATTGCCAAATATGGTACTCAATTCTTCTTCCTCCTCTTTCAGGAGGGTTAGCACTACTTGTCACAGGGACCGTTCCTGCCACCCTACATGTTTGCCATTTGGACTGAGTTCTCCCACACCTTGTTACCTTTGTGCTCCACTGGTTCTTTTTACTCACCTTGGTTGGATCAACAAGCATCCAATAAGAAACTGTGCCAGTGATTTGAACAGAAAACATACAACACAAAGAGTGAGTCTATGCCAATGTATTGTTTTTATTAGCACACTTGTGCAATAGTAATGAGTGGTTAAGGGTGTGTGTGTGTGTGTGTGTGTGTGTGTGTGTGTGTGTGTGTGTGAAACAGGTCTAAAGGATGGAGAAGTAATAAATGAGCAAGCAGCTACTATGTCTGGGGCTGAGGGGAACGAATAAGGAATGGACCCTTCCCCAGCCCCAGCTGAGGTTTAGATCTCTCTGAAAGAGTCCAGGCTGCCCCAGGCAAAGGGAAGGCTGTCCGTGGTGAAGAAACTTGACAGACATGGGCAGAGACCGGAGGGTATGAGCTGCAGCCAGCCCACGAGGGCTGCTGAGGCAAAGGCCTCCCACCCTGTCAGTTCGCAGCCAAATCAAATGCACTTGTCAGTAGCTGCGGCTCTACCTTGGTAGCCTGTCAGGGTGAAGCATGAAGTTAAGCCCTCTTTCTACTCTACATTACACCTGGCAGCAATTATAACAGCTCTGTCTACAGAATGTGTCCAGGATTGGGTAGCTGCCATGCTTCCCTTCTTGGTCTAAGCCACTGTCACCTGTCACCGGGATTACAGTATTGCCTTCTTGCTGAACGCAACACTTTGGCCCTTTGCTCTCAGTACTTTCAGTGTTTCATCTCCATCATCTTCTTACGTGCCCAGCTTCTTTGAAAATGTGGGACACAATTCTCTGTACAGAATGCATCCCTTCCCCTCGCTTCTTTCATTTTTTTTAAATGCCTTTGGTTTTTCTCTAGTTTGTAAATGATATACATACTCGAGGTATTCTGGCTTTTTATTCTGCTTAGCATTTTCTGACCTTCCTCGATCTGTGGTTTGGCATCTGACAGCAATTTGGAGACATTTTCTGTCTTATTTGATCAAATGTGTTTCCTATCCCTCACTCCTTTCCTTCTGATATTCCCAGTATGTGCACATTTCACCACTGTCCCACCTTTCTTGTATATTCTGTTAATGTCCTTCAGTCTTTCTTTCTGTTACTCAGAAGCCCACCAAAGGCGCTCTTCATTCCTGTTACAGAATTTTCGAGATCTAGCCTTTATTATTTTGTCTCTTGGAAAAGGTATATAATTCTCATTGTTTATGACATTGTATTTTCTTGTGACTTCAGAGAAAGGTTAAAATTCAAAGATGACTTGGGAGCTTATATGCAAAGACTGAAAACATTTTGAGAGGCGATTGAGCTAAAGGAAGCAGTTTGGGGATTACAGGGGTGATCCATTTTGGGAAATGTGAGGGGAATCAATGGAAGATTACTATTATTTTAGTGTGGATTATTTATGTAGATAACTTTGAAGCACATTCCCTTTGGGGAGAGCTCTGACCAACACTCGTAGTATGTAGAAAGCCTGCAGCTTCCAAGTCTCCACATCACCCACTACCATCCCCAGGCTGCTTCATTGCCACATAGCCCTGACTTTGGAGTGGGCTGATGGCTAAGCTGATGTCTATGCAGCAGTTGCCTTTTTCCTTGACAGCCATAGGCAGCCAGCATCTAACCAAGAAGAAAGTTGGTGAGTTTCTAAAGCAAAAATTATGAGCAACCATTAGTAATCTAATAATGAGAAATTCTATAAATGAGAACTGTTTATTACCGTTTCAAAATTTCACTATCTGCTTTCAGGTCCTGTAAGTCCAGTTTTGTCAAAGCACACAGAAACATCAATAAACAAGCAAGAAACCATCCACTGGGTGGCTGTGGCTGGGGCCAGTAGTCACAGAGTAAGCTTGCCTGTTCTGTACTTCAGTAGTCAGGTCTGGTGCGATGATTAGGCTAGCTTTTTCCTCAGAAGTTCATTGTTCATCCCCATTTAGCACTTCTGGGGTGCATGTATGCATAAGGGCAGTTCCTAGGACCTAGTATAAATTAGGTTGTAAAGGAAAAAATATTATTCCTTTTCCTAAGGAGTTTCAGATCCAATTAGGGGTCAGACATGTATGTATAACAAAGGAAAGTGGTAAAAAACATGCCAGTAAGGAAAGAATGGTGGTGTACAGCCTTGACATTCTAAATTGAAATAGGTTAAGATTCTACTTTTTGAGCTGGGGAGATGGCTCAGTGTGTAAAGCGTGTGCCATATAAGCAGATGGCCCGAGTCTGGAGGCCTGGAACTCATGTCCAGCCAGGTGGAGGACAGTGCAGGTAGAATCCATGCTTCTACAGAGAGATGGAAAGAAGAGACTGGACAACTGCCTGATGCTGGCCAGCTACCCTGCTGTATGCACGGATAAAACATAAAGAGATCTGTACCCATCCCACATCTGAGGCTGTCCTCTGATCCCCATGCAGTAGCCCACACACATATGCGCGTGCATGCGCGCACACGCACACACACACACACACACTGAATGGTCAGTAAAAGTATCTTTGGAGGTGCTAATTCCTTAGGTCATCATTACCTACAGTCTTTTCAGCGTTATGCCACAGTGCTCTTTCTCCAATTATCATATGTCATTCTCATTTCCCAGAGCCACTAAGCTTTGTGGATCTTCTCTGATACTTAAAGAAAAACAGGAGGCTGCAAATTCAGACAAAAATGACCACATCTATGATAACATAAATGTATAGTTTTATACTACCATATTGAATTAAAGTATAGGGTAGCTCAAATGACACCACATGCTGGCGAGGATGTGGAGAGAGAGGAACACTCCTTCATTGCTGGTGGGAATGCAAACTAGTACAACCACTTTGGAAAGCTATCTGGCGCTTTCTCAGAAAAATGGGAATAGGGTTTCCTCAAGACCCAGCTATTCCATTCCTTGGAATATACCCAGAACATGCCCTACCACACAACAGGGATACATGCTCAACCATGTTCATAGCTGCTTTATACATAATAGCCAGAACATGGAAACAGCCTAAGTGTCCCTCAGTAGAAGAATGGATAAAGAAACTGTGGTACATTTACACTATGGAATACTACTCAGCTATTAAAAACGAGGAATTCCCGAAATTTGTGGACAAATGGATTGAACTAGAAATTATCATAATGAGTGAGTTCACCCAGAAGCAAAAAGAGACAAATGGTATATACTCACTTATATCAAGACACTAGTCCAAGGGGTACGTCCCCATGGAAAACTTTACCTATCAGGAAAGTGGGTCAGAGGGGAGGACGTCCTATTGAGACTTTAGGTGTGAGAAGCCTGGGAGAATGAGGAAATAGAAGGATCCAGAGGGTCCTGGAAAACTACAGGCTGGTCTGGGCCCTAGGGTCCTCCTCAAACTATGACACCAGTCAAGGAAAATATAGGCAGTAAACTTCGAACCCCTACCCAGACTAGCCAATGGACAGGACATTCTCCACCGTTCAGTGGAGAAGGAGATCTGACTTTCACACAAACTCTGGGGCCCCATATTTGACCATGTCCCTTGGATGGAGATGCCTGGTGGCACTCAGAGGAAGGATAATAGGTCATCAAGAAGAGACTCGATACCCTATGAGCATATACAGGGGGAGGAGGTCTTCCTCAGTCACAGACATAGGGGAGGGGAGTCAGGGGGGGGAGCGGGAGGGAGGGAGGAATGGGAGAATACAAGGGATGGGCTAACAACTGAGATGTAATTTGAAGAAATTAATAATAAAAAAAGGAAAAAAAATAAAGTATAGGGTAGGAAGGATAGAGGTTTTTTTTTTTTTTTAATCTATCAGCTATCCATACATATACTACATGTGTAATAGGTACAGGCATATGTACCTGTATACATATTAGTTTATATGATTTATAAAATTAGCAGAAGTACATATAGAGGAAACACGGCCAAAATATGGGATCCCACTAGAAACACAGTTATGGTGAAGACATTAAAGGAGTGATTTTACAATTATAATTGAATTCAAATTTGACTCAGTCCTTGAATAGTGTTATGACTTTGAATTATTACCTCATTCTGAAGTTGCTTCCTCTTACTGGACTCTTGGGATGATAAGACTGTCCACTCTGTACAGGGCTGAGATGTAAAGCTCCTAGAATGGTATAAAGTTCATGGTAAGTACTTCAAAAATAGTATCAATTATTTCTACTTGTGTGAATGGAACATGGTTGTTTTATGTTAGGGGAGGTCTAATACGGCTGCAAAAGGAGACTCCGAAGGTTTGTCTACTCTATCCTCTCCGTCTTGTCAGTGTCCTTTTGTTGTGAAGAGATGCCATGACCATGGTAACTCTTATAAAGGAAAGCATTTAATTGTGGCTTGCTTACAGGATCAGAGATTTAGTCCATTCTCATCCTGGCGGGTACCATGGCTGCATGCAGGTGGACATGGTGCTGGAGAAATAGTTGAGAGTTCTATATCCAGATCTACAGGTATCAGGCCTGCCTTGGGCTTTTGAAACTTCCAAGCCCACCCTCAGTGACATGCTTTCTTCAATAAGGCCACACCTCCTAATCCTCCTCAAGCAGTACCACTCCCTGATGACTAAGCATTGAAATATGTTGTCCTATGAGGGTCATTCTTATTCAAACCATCACACTTTCCATCCTTGTCTATCTTGCTTCCACCTTCTATCACACCCATCTTCCTCATGGGAATCTTTGGTAAACTGGGCTAGGATTTAGAGGAAACACTGAGGTGGGGATTTGATTCTAGTTTTAGCTAAAATGTGAGGTTCTAGTTGAATTCCAACAGTAATAAACTGTAAATATCTGGACAAGTATTTTCACTTCCCTATATCTTAAGAATTTTCTCTGTACAAGGTAGTCGCATTTTACATTGTGACCAGATATATTTGTGTGATGTATGCCCACGCAGATACACAACCATCCGTACTCACCAATGTGATAGAAACATCAGTTTCACAAAACAGTAGTCTCCATCACCATGTATGGTGTATTCTGATATTTCTATTTTGTTCCATTTTATTCTTGATCATTAAAAACACAGCATATCCTAACCAAGTTAATTGATTTAATTATCAGCCATGGGAAGGGATTTGAGTTCAAATAACACTGATATTAACACCATTCCTTTGGAACACATGGGATTCTAATGTATACTGATGCATCCCAAGGGCTGTGGTCCCCAGAGCCTTGAGCCAAATATCCTTTATGAATACTTTATAGAAAATAGATTTTACTCAGAATTAACATACTTTGGAGACATTATCATATTGATCCCCTTGGATCTCCAGAAAGGCTGGTGACACATTTGGTAGGTAATGCCTGAGATTGACAGTGCTGCTACATCTTTTGGGGTCCCACATCAGAAACTGAGGTTTGGGAAAGGCCTCTTACTACATATATAATCATTTCTATATGTTTTTTTTCCCACTGAGGCCAGATTGTATCAGTCATATTTGTGGTTTAAATATATATCACCATTTAAAATATTTTTAATGTCAAAAAATTGGTCAAGCCTCAAGCCCATTGGTGCCCTGTTTATAACCTGAACCTTGTACTGATCATAACATCTATGACACTAAATGACCCATATCAGTTTGTATATTTTTATTCCACTTAACTATTAATTCCTTAAAGGCAGAGAATGAATTTTCATTCAGGCATTTACCTAAAGATCATACCCAAGGGCCTAGCATGTAACATATATTCAACAAATGTTTTCCAAGTTAACTAAATGATTTATGTGGATGCTTTCAGATGATAGTTCACTCTTCTTGGTCTGGCATCATGGTAGGTGGGTCACACTGTAGAAAAAACAGACACTATTGTCACAACAGACATTGCTTGGGTTGTATTACTTTTAGGGTATGTCCTTTGAGTGTCTGGTCCTTTTCCTTTAGTCACCTTCTTCCATTGATGATAGTCTTTCCTCTGCTGAGATTTCAGGGGACAGGTTCCAACTTTTATCATGCAAAGGGTTTGATTAGTGAATGTATTTGATGATGAATGTGTTGGCTCTCACAGAGCATCTAGCAAAATGGAGAAGCATCAACTCAAAGGACTGGTAGGCTTAATGCTGGTTCTTTAATAGTTGGATAGCTTAATGACTGAGGTATTTGATATACAGTTGGGGAATGGAAAGGGTCTTGTGACTGTGGAGGAGTTTTATAAAATGTCTTCCTTACCTCTTTTTATTTGGAAACCATGCCAGATCATATTTGTATGATACAGATAGAGTCATAATCAAGGCAACCCATTGTCTGTGTGTCATAATTTGGTACTTATTTATTATTATGTATTTCATTTCAAATATTTTGCATGTCTTCATATTCTGTGTTCTGGGATGCAGAATATCTCTATTATTCCTGCAGAGTTCATAAATCATTAGGATTCATGTTTCTTGAAGTTCCCAGAGCCCAGAGAAGCCTGTATGGACAAGGAATCAGTTGGTATCACTATGGCTCAGTGTTTGTTACCATGGCCCCAGAACTATGAGACAAGTTTGGAGGAAACAGGCCATGGATTTTGAAGGTTTATAATCACATCTTTGGCAGGACCTCATAGTCTACCCAGACTCTAGGATTTTCAATACCTCAATTCATTTTGTTTTATTCTTGACATTACACATTTGAGACTAAAATAGAGCCAGTTGTACCTATTGCATAATTTTCTGCTTTGATTCCTTTGATTTTGTTGAGGGAGACAGTAAGATAATAGTTACCTTCCCACAAATGTTAAGGTGTGGCCAGTTCAGAATTTCTTCATTTATAAGCCTGACTGACCTCTCAGAAGAGTAGAGAGTGTTTGGAGCTGGCTTTCTTTGAAATTGGAACATTGTATAGAACTGAAGATCTGATAGCTTGGATGTTTCTCATGTTGTCACAGTAGAGTTAATAAAGCTAATCATGTCAATGAGATAAAAGTGGGTTAAACTTTATGGTTCTCAAAGCCTTTGCGTGGTTTTATTGATAACTATTTGGCTGGGTAGACAGAGTAGGTATTATGTTGACAGGGACTGAAGTTCAGGTTGAAGGTTACATAGCATATTTGAAAACCATATAGACTTCAAGCATTTTTATGATGACCTACAATAAAAAGTATTTTCTATTTTAAGCCAGAATCTATGCCTTCTGATCTATTTTAACCTATTTATCAACTTCTTTCATTAACAAAGGTTGGCTACACTAAATAAATTGGTCTTATGACATAATAGCCAATTGTTACTCTCAACTGGAAAACACTGGATAAGAAGTCATTCCCTTCTTATGCCTACAGTTCTATAATACAGTGAAATGAGAAATCATGAATTGTTCAGTGACTTCAAAGCAAGCCCAAATATTGAACTAGAGTAAGGACAGTGACCCACTGCCCTGCTTCGTGGCCCTCCAGACCTGATTTTCAAGGGCAAATTTTTAAAAACTCTTCTATCTGATATTAGCCTCACTCTAGTTCTAGATGGTCTCACACTGCCTTTCTTTTCTTTGTAAATCTTATTTCAAAGGTAAGCTGGTGACTTCTTGTTCAACCTCAATTCATTAAATTTTGGAGCCAATAGATAGCAAGACATCAGTTTTATTGGTGTAGATATGTTGAATTCATGGACTTTGATTTCCTGAATAAAATCAGTTCTCCAACTCCCAGTTACCGGCAGTATTATTTCCCTTCTTTGGGTAAAATCTGTGGAGTAGAAGCAGAGAAGAATCCATATTTTCTGAAGTCAGGACCATCCCCATAGAACAAGGAGGAAGAGAGACGGACTAGATTGAGTATGTTTTGTTCTTATTTCCAAATGTACCAGTAATACAAACCAATTCTTCCTTGAAAAAGAGTGAGAAATGACACATGTCTCATAGGACTCCAGTGGGCATTGCCACTTGTAGGGAGGCTGGTCTCATGAAGTCATGATGAGCCATCCATCTGTCTAAGCTCCAAACACATCAGGAGAAATCTAGACTCAAAGCAGAGAAGAGAAGTCTGAGGAGCTGATTAAGGAACCAGAAACAAACTGTTTAAACTGTATTGGGGTAATGCTTTTGCCTTTTTGTCATTGGCCTGACTCACTATTGCCGTTGACTTGTGTTGCACGACTCAGAACGTTAGTGCTGTATGCTCAGGTCTATAGACCCAATTGTTAACATCATTGCATACAGTTAAATTAGATTTTAGAAACCACACAAATATTAAGACAAAGCTATGGATATATCTGAGCATAAACTGGACAGAAACTGAAGCTGAATACTCTAAGAATGCTAAGCCCTTCGATTTCATTACATCAATACACAAGTCATCTAAGCCAGGGTGTGGAGTCTCCTTGGCACCAGGAGCTCATTTTAGCATCCTTGTGAATGAATGTCCTTGCTAGCAGCAGAATTCCACAAATGACAAGGCATCAGAGTTGCCATTAGGATTGTAGCTGAAGCTCCAGAATAAATCTTGGAATCACATTTAAAGATCTTTCTGCAATGGAAGGCCACACACAGCACACAGGCACAATAGTGTTAAGGGATTCCAAGTGAGGCTTGAGAAATTTGGTTCTCACTCAATTGCATGGCCTGTGCAACAGATGAGGCTGCCAGGAGAACAGTATTCTGTTGCATCTTTTTTTCTAACCCTTGGGGATTTAAATTTGCAACCTGCATCAGCAAAACGTTTGGCATTTAATTCTATTAAAGTCAAAGAGCCAAATTTCTGCCTTCTGTTACATGAGCAGAACTCTTACTGACGTCAATGGAAGCTGTGCATGCATAGCTGAGGGCAGACTTTGGCCTGGGCTATAGACACAGGAGAGCTGGCACAGTGCTCACATCAGAGCTCTCTGTCCCACCAGCCTTCCGATACCATGGCCTCCTCATTCGTAACTTTCTCTCTCTCCTTTGGGAACTAAGCCTCACCCCATAACACAAATTAGAGGCAGCCACTAGTACAGAAATGTAAAGCAGAAGCAAATTTAAAGTAGATATGCCCAAGCCACCTGAAAGGACAACAACAATGTTCACATTATGGGGTGTCTTGCTGGATAGCCTCTCTACTCTGTAATTTGCACACTTAATTAGGCAGGTGAAGGAGATCTGCCTTGATTACTTCCTTTCAATTTGCACTGGCTACCCAGAAGTCAGTTTCCTGCTACTGCTATGGTAATTACTTCAAGTATCCCTTGTCTGGACAGAGGAAGCTGTAATGTCTACAGGGAAAAGGAATTCTAGATGACAAGAGATTAATAGACCTCAGACTTGGAACTCATCATGTGCAGGCACTGTCTTATTGAATTAGGTAGTCCTCACCCTGAGCTTCCTTATTATTTTGTTAATAAAACTACAGCAAAGTGAAGTCACTTATCAGTGGGAAGCTATGGGTCTGGGGTTTGAATTTAGGCCGGCTGGCTCAAAATGGAAGGCTAGCAACTCTCCTAAAACTTCTAGGTTCAAATGTACATTTAGTTATCATTAGTTAGTTATTGTTAACTTTCAAACCTGGGACAAAATGCCTGGTAAACAGGGGACCTGACCACTAGGTTCTTCCAGCATTTCTCAGTCCCTACCTGTTTACAGAGTGTCTCTGGCTTAACTTGCTGGTACCCTAAACTTTGCAGCCTAGGGGGTGGTCTGCCTCTTCCCCCAGAGGCACTTCTCTATATGATCAGACATTTTGATTACCCACCCTTTTGCACCTTTGGCTTCCTGGCTGCTGCACCTGGTTCCCTTCTCCTCCCCCTAGACCCCCCCCCCTCATCTCCCACATGGCCCAGCTCAGTGTGGTCATGTCTATTGTGGACTCTCCCAGAAGTCCCTGCCTCTGGCTATGCTCTCCCACAGTTAAATAACGTTTACTGATAACTGGGCAATTACACTGAGAAAGGAAAGCCTAGTTATAAAATCCTATGGAGAGCTATTTGCATGATTCTCATTGTCTGCAAAAGATGCCTCCTCGCCTCTCGTTCCCCCAGCCAGACAGTTTTCTTTAATGCAGGGAAACAATATTCTAATTTCCCAGACAAAACAAGCATTTTTCTCTTGATATTTTTCAGCAGTGAGGGATGTGACTTTTGAAGACCAATTTTATATATACCTCATTTAAACAAATTCACGAGGGTTACACTCTTACACTGACCATTAATTGTTCCCTGCATTGAACTTATCTTCCTTCAGTCACTGTTCTTTCCCATCCAGTTCTTTTTATTTTCTTTTTAAATTAAATATATTCAGGCTATGCGTTGGCAGGGTTAGGAAGATTTCACAAGTGCTTGTTTTTGTGGCAGGGTCACTCTGAAGCCTAGGCTAGCTTAGAATTAGTGGCAACCCTGTGTCAGCCTCCTGAGTGCTGGGATGCAAGCACAAGCCATCAACCACATCTACTTCAACACTTTTTTTTTTTATCATAGGCCTTCCTTGCCTTTCCCCTTATAGAAATATGTCTGAAGTTATCATAGCCTTTTCTAAATGCAGATGATTAGAACTATTGACTTTCCTTGGAAGTTTAAGGACACAGCTGCAGCCAGAAGATGAAACTCTATCTCCTTTTTTTCTTTTCTTTTCTTTCTTTCTTTCTTTTTTTGAGACAGGGTTTCTCTGTGTAGCCTTGGCTGTCCTGGACTGTCTTTGTAGACCAGGCTGGCCTCGAACTCACAGAGATCCAACTGTGTCTGCCTCCCGAATGCTGGGATTAAAGACATGATGTGCAACCACTCCTGGCTGAAACCCTATCTATTGTACAGAGTCTTACAGGCAACAATGTAAAGAGGACTGTCTTTTTATCTAATCTCTGTAGATAAATTTCTGTTTGGGTCTGGTCTTTGTGCTACCCTGAGAGGTGGCAGTTAGGAGACTTAGTAACAGATCTGGTCTTATTCTAGGCAGCTCACCGCCTTAGAGTTCAGTGGGAATCCTCACTCTGTCCTTCTACGCTTGGGCAACCACATGTTCTCTGTAGAGCTCGTTGCTCCTCTTGTCACCTCACAGAACCCTCCTGGAAGTGGGCAAATGTGCCTTCCTTAGAGAAAGTCAGACTTTACTGCTTGCCATGACCTGAAGAAATCAAGAAAGCAGGCATGACAGGAAAGGAAAGCAGTGAGTTCTATTTTAGCATTTTTGAATTTCCAAGGAGATAAATCATTCAAGTTGTTTTGGGATTGAGGAATATAACCGCCCTTCTGTCACATGGCTTGTGAGTAACAGCAAAGACCAGAATCAGGGTGTCTAGCCCTCTAAGCCAAGCTGTCTTCATTCCCAATAGAGTAAAACAGGGCCAGGAAGCCCGCCATCCCCAGAAGAGATTGAGATTTATGTCCGTGGATAGTTCCTTCCATTGGCAGAACAGGCAACACATACACCATTAATGTGCTCATGTCTGGACTCAGAACTAACGTGTTGTGTTACTTTCACTACTGTCAATTTTTCAATTAGGTTTTACTGTTTCCACACATCATCTCCTGTTGCATTAGAAGCTCTTTCAAAGCATAATATATTTTGAGCTTATTTCAAAAAAAATTTCAGAGTCACCTGGTACGTCTTTATTCAGGGCCACATCTCTACAGCATCCATAATGATCATCATCAGCTTCCACACGTTGACTTCTAACAGCAGCACACTTGCTGTCTCTGAAAGGGTCTACGAGCTCATGGCTGAAGAGTTATAGTTACATGCACACACACACACACACACACACACACACACACACACACACACACATAAGTACACACATACACGTACACACACACTAAGAAAAAATATGTGATCAAGAACTTGAGCCACTAGCTTTGATTTTATTCTAGAATGAGACTTCAAACTGGAGCCCTGTGGAGAGCCCTTCCAAATCTGTGTTTTGCTTGGCCCATGTGGTGTTTTTTTAAAACTAATAAGGCAACATTGAAGAAACTCAGAAAATTTTGCATAAAAATAAGTCTTGCTGGCTCTCACTGAACAAGAGGGATCTTGAAAGGCCACACCGGGATTCCCAGAGGGCAGCCCTTAGCCAGGCCTGGGTGGGGTTGCTTCCTTTGCAGGGAGCTTGAGCTCTCCCGTTCTCCACAGCCCTGCACTCCCCAGAGATTTCCACATCCTGTGCATGAATGTCACTGGCCATTGGCTATTAGGCACAAAGTGTTGTTTTACTGTCATCTGGCTAGCTTCATTCCCTTATCCTAACTTCCTAAGTCCTATAGGTATTTATTTACATTTGTGTGCTAGAAATAGACAATCTAGAACAAATAGGCTTTATCTTTGATACAAACTACTTTTCAATACTTAAAGTCTACTGTGTGTTTAGCTGTCATTCTTTTAAAGAGAAGGTTTCATTCCTTCTACTATTTTCTCTCTTCTGGGCATTGTTAATTTGTCTAGATTGCTTTGAAAATAATTATTAGTTAACTACTTGGTCCACATGTGTGCACACACATTTGTGGAGACCATAAGAGAACAGCAGATCCCTAGAAGGTGGAATTGTAGGTGTTTGTGGGATGGTCAGCCTGTTGCGTGGCTGCTGGGGTCTGATCTCTGGTCCTCATGATTATTCAGCAAGCACTTTGCAATTCTTAAGTCCTATGGATGCCTTCTGAGTCTGGCGAACCATGTATGTTGAGTGGAGATGGTAGGCATTTTAAATTCTGTCTGTATAGCATCCTTCGCTTTTCTGAACATACCCCTTGCTTTCTGATTTGCTCTCCTCAGGAAGCAGTTTGCTGCTTTTGGAACCTTTTCTCCCACATTCATCCCAGAGTGAGTACCTGCCGCAAGCAAAACCAAGTAGAGTCTTTATTTCTGACTTTTCTTTCTTTCTTTCTCTTTAAGGATTAACTTGCTTTGACTTAATGTATATAATTGCTTTGCCTGCATGTATGCATGCATTGCTATGGATGTCAGAAGAGGGTACCACATGGATCCCATGAACTGGAATATATATATATTGCCTTTATCTAGTGGCACCAAGACAATCCTAGTAAGCATATTGGGATACTCTAAGTTGATGTGCCTGCCTGACAAGACAGATGGTCACACAGCTGAACAGGAAACTTGCCCTCACCAGGGTGGGTCATTACCTTCCTTTGGTGTCTAGTCCAAGCAATGAGCTCAGGGCTACATACTTGTAGAAAAAAAAAACAGTTATATACTAAAGTGACTTCAATTATGTTTTTCTAACCTTCCTTTTTAATGGACAGTAAGTTAACAACAAAGGGCAGTTTTATTTAACTGACTAGAATGTTGAGCTAGGTTACTAGTCTGAGAATAAATAATAATTGCGTCTCCCTCTGTCTGTTCAGGGTTCTGTTTCAAATGTATTCTAAGAACCTCGAATAGTCTGAGTGGGAGTTCATTACACACATTATGAGTAAGTGGTTTAGAGCCCTGGGGCCAGGGGACATTTAAATGTGTTCTCGTGGATTAATAGGGCAGGCCTGTCTCATGGCTCCCATCTTTGTTTCCACGGGGTGTACATGTGATCCCCAAGCCTGGTGTTTATGCGACATCTGCCTTGCACTGGAGAAGGAAGGCAACTGTGGCTAGCACCTGCCCTTAGCTCTGTTCATACTGCCTCCCTCTTTAGTCACACAAAGTGATCTGAGGCTGAGCAAGGCTTGTTGAAGGCTGGCCTTACCATAGCCCATCCTTTCTGGACAATTGTCAACTCATGTTTTAATTTATGGTGTGGTCAGTGACCTTTTGGGTTTGTGAGCAGGTCACTGTCCCTCTCCTAGCTTTCGGTAACTGAACAACTGCTTGCAACATTTCCCTGGATCTGATTTTCTGATGTCTTTCTCTGTGTATGTATGTATGTATCTGGAGATCACCATGTTCTTTCAATAATAAATGAGAACACCCTGCTCTAGGCTTGAAATATTTACAGCTCCTTGCAATTTAATAAGAAACAAGACTCCTAAGTGAGTATTTGTGTTTAGACGCACATGAACAAATAAACGTATTTAAGTCAAAGTAGAGGCAACACTTTGGAAAAAAACTTCAGTTAGAAATTCACAAGCATATGTAGAAGTTTTAACTTTAATTAATTCAATAAAAATAAAACACTATTTAAAATTTTTGTTTCTTTTTCCATTCCTGTGATGTGAATTATTTCCTATATATGTTCCATGTCTAGGTATTTATATTTCAAAAGAAAATAACATTTAAGAACAATAAAAATAGTAATTTTTGTTCCTCAACAAAGGAAAAATAGAACACTTTTCTTTAGTTTCTGATAAAATATTATTTTATAACCTTTTTCAACATAACAGTTTTAAAAGTTAAATATCCAGATTCTAATACAAATATACATAACTAGTTAACACTTCTCATCTGATTTTCATGTTTTTCATTGTTTCACAGTATAGGTACAATTAGGCTTATGTATCACAAATCTCTTTTGACCAACAACACAAATTAAGAAAATTTCTGAATAAGTTTAAAGGCACAGTGTTGCCATCTAATAAATTAACCATAACAGGTTCTTACCGTAATTAGTCTTTCTTAATGACTCAATATCAATTTCCCCTAACCTATGTATGTACTAGTGTAAATCTACACCATGGTTACTGTTGATGTCAGCCATACTAATAGGCAAACAGCCACCATGTCTGCCTTGTGTGCCCTTGAAAAGTCATCCTGAGAAAAGTCATCCCAAAGCAGCTCTAGTACTAATATGTTCTTTACCTGGCTTATAATCTGAGCAAATTGGTTTTCCATTAATATGTTAGTACCTGGGATACAGCCGGGGTAGCCGTAACTAGCTTCCAGCAACCTCTCTTGCTTCCAATTGTAAACTACAAAGCAAACACATGAAAAGAAGCACAGACACACTCTCAAACCCAAGACCCTGAGTTAAAAGCACAGAAATAGCAACAGGAAGGCAAGGTCTCAGAGTTGGTGGGAACATTTATTCTTAATTTTTACTGTCTGTGGCTTCTAGTAGATATCTTCCTTTTTTTCATTTTTCTTCTTAATAATCGATTCCTACTGTTTTGAAAGTGAAATATAAACACACAAGGAATGGCTGTTTTAGTAAAGAAATTTATTATTGCCATAAAACTCCTCTAGGCAAGTTGTCTTATTTCACATCACTTCCTGTCTCCATTCCTCAAACTACTTTCTTGCACACCCCAAATTCAAACTCTTTTCTCCATTTAAACTGATACATCAAAACCCACACCAACCAACCAACCTGAAAAACCCAAAACAAATCTGCAGAAACTGAAGATGGAAGCAAACCAACAATAAGCTGCTATATCGCATGACACTGACATCTTGCTATTGTAATTTTCCAGTCAAAAATGGGAGAGCCCGTTTCAAGGTTATGTCAGTAAGACTGGCTGTAGAGGAGCCAGGAGACTGCATGTCACTCTTTGTAACAGTTGAGAAGAGTGATTGCTTCCTTGTCTTTGTGGCTCTGATCATTCCTTAAGTGGTTGAGTAAAAAACGGACAATGAGAGTCTCCAGAGGAGAGCTTTCTAATGGGTTTCCTGTGCTCCATTGCCCTTGGGTGCTCCCATCACAGCAGGTTGCCACGGTGATGCCATACTCTTCAACCTTTCTCTGAACCTTTTTTGATAGTGACGCCAACATCTCATTATAAAATTAATGCATTGTGGCTTAGCTTTAAAGTTGCTAATAAAGAATCTCCTGTGGAATCAGCACGGAAGAAATGGTCAACACAACCTTACATAAAAATGAAACTTCTAGGATACATTTTCTGTTAAATGTTGGTTCGGGCTGGGCGTGGTGGCACACACCTTAAATGCCAGCATTAGGGAGGTTGAGGCAGGTGAATCGCTATAAGTTCAAGGCCAGCTTGGTCTACAGAGTGAGTTCCAAGACAGCCAGAGCTACACAAAGCAAGAAAAGAAAAAAGTTGGTGTAGCTTTCTTTAAAAATACAACAGGTACTTATTGTTGATGATAAGGATGAACTATTAAGATAAAAAACCTTGGAGGTTTTGTTTTTCAGTATTCCTCAAGCTTTTGATTTCAAAATATGTTACCCATCTCTACTGTCCTTTCAGGACTCAAACAATGCATTCCAGGCCATTGGATCACAGTGGAGATAACTTAGCCCATGTGTCTTTAAACTCAAGTAGCATTGGGGGAGTCTAGATATAGCATTTGATGCAATGCAGCTAACTCTTATGTAGCCATGACAATGGAGATGGATTAGTTTATTCTTAGCCATTATGATAGACCGTCTATGTGGAACTCCCTTCCCAGAAATAGTTAATGAAATTGGAATGGTAAATTATGGAATGGTTTTTCTAAAGATTTGTATTGTTGGATGGTGCCAACTAAGTTTATGTGCATTTTCCTTAATAGTGTCTTTACTTCTGCAAAATGAATAATGTCTTTGGTCAAATATTCAAGTGAAAGACACCACTGACCTATATATCAGGTGGTGTCAGGGAAGTGTCAAGGCAATATTCCCACCTTGTCAGGTAAAGGTGGGCTAGTGATGTAGAATTCTTGTGCATGGCATTGAAGACTAAACTGATTTTTAAAAACCAATTGCTGCATATTGACTCAAAACATTACCTACTGGTGAATCTCCTGGAGCTAGTTGTATGGCTTGACTGTTGAATGGTTTCCAGTAACTGCCTATTTTGAAGGAATGATCAGGCTCACCCCAGGGATGTGATGGTTCATCCTCACTGTCAATGTGATTGGCTTTAGAATCACCTAGAAGACACCCATCTGGGCATGTCTGTGAGGGAAATTCCAGAGGAGCTTAACTGAGGAAGGGAGACTTCTCTTGAATGTAGGTGGGTCATCCGTGGCTGGATTCTGACACTGCAACAAAAGGAAATCAAGAGAAACCAAGTTAAGCAGCAGATGGTTGCTTTCTGTTTTGTGATGAGATGCATAGTGACCAGTTCCCTCACACTCCTTCCCACTCTTGCTGGGACAGCTATTATGACTTTTTCTGCTAAGCTTTCCCCACCACGACGGGCCCTCCAACCATGAACCAAAGGAAACTTCTTCCTTTAAATTACTGTTCTTAGATATTTTATCACAGCAGTGGGAAAAGTAACCAATAAAAGCTTCCTATAAAGACTATGTCACAAGTTTCTCTCCCAGGCTTCCTAATAAAGCAATTTATGTCCTGAGCACCAGACGTCAGTGTTCTATGCAGTTAAACATGGGGGATGAACTTACCATATACCTTCTTATTGGTGCTGAGGTTGGTTACTTTAAAGTTAGTGAGTTAAAGGAACAGAAAGTTATTACATTATTATTTTGTATGACAGAGGTCTGACACAGTTCTCACTGGTCTAACCTGGGTTAAAATTAAGACTTGGAGTGACAGTGTTACTTCTGGAGGCCTTAGTGAAGAACTAATTGTTTTAGCTCTTTCAGCTTTTAGAGGCTGAACACATTCCTTGGCTGGTGTTCCTTGTCCAGTTTCACAGCCAGCAGTAGCTACTCAAGTCTGTCTCATATTTCACCACCCTGACAGTGACTCCACTTCAGCCTTCCATTTCCACTTTAGAGAACACTTTGATGACAATGGGCCGACTTGGCTATTCTAGAGGAATCTCTCCTTTTTGAGGTCAGCTAATCATCAGCGCTAATTCCATTGTAACTTTAATTCCCACATACCCTAATTTGCTTTTCTAATTTGTCCTATAATACAACACACTGGCAGGTTTCAGGAGAAGGATGTGGTTATCTTTGGGTGGCCAATCTTTTGTCTCCCTTATTACCAAGAGTTTTAAGATATGCTCAGTGTCAGTCAAAGGTTTAAAACATATACAAGCACAGCTGTCAAACTTTCTGATGCCCAGAAAACAAGAACCCTTAGATAGTGTGCTCAGTACTACAGGTTGTTATTCAACTTATTCTCCAGTGACAAGGCTGCAACTCCGGTAGCGTGATGTAGAAGTTTGGCAGAAAGTAATATTTGTTTCATTTTTGTAAGGTTTGAACAAGAAATTGGCTGTTGCCATTCCAGGAAGTTCTCTGTGCTTTTATGTAGGGGTAGGTGTTCTCAAAGGCCTCTTCAGATTAGGAGATGGGCTAGTCCCTTTGAGGAAGTTTTGTTTTGTTTTCTGAGGAGTAGAGGTAGGGAACTGACACAAAACAGAGCCGGAACAGCACATCTAAACATTTCTCTGCGAGGTGAGAACAGATGAATTGTAAGTTTCATTTCAAGAATTGCTCTGCTGTTAGGCTGACCCCTGGAAACTTTGAAGGACTTCTTGATTGCCTTTAAAGTGCATACTATTGATGAACTCTAGATCTCTGGTATGCTGTGAAGCCCCTTGTTACCTCTCTGTGACATACTTCCACACTGCTGGTGAAATGTTGACAGATAATGAAATTCTTCAAGGAAGCAACCTAGAGAAAAGTCAGGGTCTAAATGTATTTAACAAAGAGGCTCTTGCCATCATAAACTGGGTTTCCAATCACCTTACTTCTTTCCCCCAACTTATTAGATGAAGCCTTTAGTTCATTTACTTGATTGATGATTGGCATAGGAGAGCCCAGCTTGCTGTGGGCAATGCCATTCGTGGGCTGGTGGTCTTTCTTGGGTGCTGTAAGAAGGCAGGCTGAGCAGGCCAGAAGGAGCAAGCCAGTAAGCAGCACGCCTCCATGGCTTCTGCTTCAGTTCCTCCCGCCAGGCTTCTGTCCTCACTTCCCTCCATGATGGATTGTAAGTTGTTATAAACCTTTCTTCTCCAGGTTCCTTTAGGCCATGGTGTTTTGTCATAACATCAGAAATCCTAACAAATACACAACTAAAGGCATTGAAGTGGAAGGAACAAGGCACAAAGAAATTCATGCATTGCTATTTTATTTATAAGAACTTCAAGACCAGATGAAACACATCTATAACAAAAGATATGGGTTACTGGCCATCTTGGATGAGAGGTAGTTGACACAAATGACCAGGAGGAATTTCCAGGGAGCTAGAAATTGTGCTATAGTTTTGAGCACACTAGTATCTGTGCACATATGTAGATGTAAGAATCCTTTAACTCAAATGGTTGGGCCCACAGGTATCTCTGAATTTTTTTAAATTAAGATTTTGGTACATTTGACTGTATATGATGAGATATCTTGAGGTTGCAACGCAAGCCAAATCATGTCATTCTTGTATGTTTCTTGTATATCATACGCACTTAGCCAGAAGGTAATTTTATAGAATATGTTTAGTGGTCCACATTTGAACTTTGACTGTTCTGTGAGGCCAGGTGCAGGGATTTTGTTTGTTTTTTTATGTTTTTGCAAAGTTTTATTGATACCTGGATAAGAATTAGAGCTATTGAGTCGTTGTGGGGTTTAGGTATCAACGTGACTATGGCCTCATAGAAGGAATTTGATAATGTTCGGTCCATTTCTATCTTTTGGAATAGCTTGAATAGTATCGGTATTAGCTCCTCTTTGAAGGACTGGTAGAATTCTGCAGTGAAGCCATCTGGCCCTGGGCTTTTTTTTTGGTTGGGAGACTATCAATGGTTGCTTCTATTTCTATAGGCAAAATAGGGCTATTTAATTTGTTTATTTGATCTTGATTCAATTTTGGCAAATGGAATCGTTCGAGAAAATTGTCCATTTTCCTTAGATTTTCAAATTTTGTGGCATAAATGCCTTTAAAGTAGGTTCTTATAATTCTTTGTATTTCTTTGGTGTCTGTTGTTACGTCTCCCTTTTCCTTTCTGATTTTGCTTATTTGGATAGTGTTTCTCTGTCTTTTAGTTAGATTGGCTAATGGTTTGTCTATCTTGTTAATTTTCTCAAAGAACCAGCTCTTGGTTTTGTTGATTCTTTGGATTGTTCTCTTTGTTTCTAGTTTATTGATTTCAGCCCTGAGTTTGATTATCTCAGGCTGATTTGATTGGATCTGAGCTCGCTGTTCAGAAGTGGCTGAACCCATTCTTCTGTTGAGGGACATCACTTCCCCCAGGCAGAACAGCCTTGCCAGGCCACAGAGAAAGAGGATGCAGGCAGTCCTGAAGAGACTTGATAGTCTGGGGTCAGTTGGTAAGGAGGAGAGCTCCCCTTTTCTGAAGACTAGGGGATGGGGCTGTGGAGAAGAGAAGGGAGGATAGGACCAGCAAGAGACAAGGGAGTGGGCTACAATCGGGATGTAAAGTGAAAAAATTAATAAAAAATAGTGGCTTAAGGGTTACCAGTGGTGCTGTACATGGCACACAGATAGTGTGGGGGAAAGAGTGCTGGGATAAAAGCTAGGATCTGAAATCTAGCCAAGAAGCATGCTCTGAGTAGTTTAACCTCTATGTACCTTGGTGGGCCTGAGCTTGACCCTAAGGTGTGGTCCCAGGCTCTGCGGTGTTCTTACTAACTGAGACCTATTGGAAATGCAAAATGGACAGTCGCCTTCTTCCCCGTGTTCCTTCAAGACCCCTTGATGACTATTATGCCTTTGAACATTTGAGAAGCCATGTATTAGGTGACCTCCAGTGGCTTTGAGGTCTAAGAGGCTACTGGTCCATGTACTCTTTATTAAGGCATTCTCTTTGATGGGGTCAGTTGATGGCAATGACTCCACAAAGAGTAAGTTTAGGCAGAAGCTGGTGGAGGGTTCAGTGCCTAGGAGCTGGGGACTGTTTTGCGGTTGCCCGTGACCCAGATCATCTATCTGCATACTTAGGGCATCGTAAGTCACCAGGGATGTACAAATGCCCCAAGCTAAACTCTTTGGAGAAATAAACTATCATTTTTATTATGGAAAAAAAAAAAGAATTAGAGCTAAATAGATCATGCAAACTCAGGGTATGACGTTTTATTTAATTTACTGACATTTGCTCATTATCAATGACTTGTTGAATTAAATATTTTAATGAAGTAAAGTATTGCTTATCTCTCTGGATGTTTTTTGTGTCCTTATGAATTTTGTTTACAAAGGGACTGCCTTGCTCACACTAGCCCCACCCACATGCAACCCATTTGCTCTGGCCCTTTACAGGAGGCAAGCCAGTCCTAGTCTTCTCTGCCTCATGGGGGGCCATCACTAAAAGTGGTTCTGCTTTTGGCCTACTCAATCTTAAAACTTCTGTCTTGTCATACCAAGAAGCTCACATTGGACTCTAAATTGAAACAGTGCTTTCTGAGCTCTGTATTGTCTTCTGAGCAGAGAGAACCTATTGAAGATAACCTTCATCTTGCTCATCTCCTTTCTGATAGCATGGCCAATGCCTGGCTCAGGCCTATACTTCTCAGCACTTGTTAATGCTTCAAGAAGTTGCAGATAAGGAGTGCAAGGCCTGTCTGATTTTTTTTCCAAGACAGGGTTTCTCTGTGTAGCCTTGACTGTCCTGGACTCACTTTGTAGACCAGGCTGGCCTTGAACTCACAGAGATCCACCTGCCTCTGCCTCCCGAGTGCTGGGATTAAAGGCGTGTGCCACCACGCCCAGCTTCACTCTTTTCTTATAACATCACTTTCCCCTTTCATGTCACCTGTACCAGGCTATTTTCCTTGCACTTGTTCTACCCCTGTAGTCCCTTTTGCTTTTATGGTTTCTATGTTTACTCCAGGTTATATACTCAGATCTGAAGATTGGGAACTAGGAACCACAGACGTAAGAGAACATCTGGGTCAAGGTTATTCACTCTATCTATCTATCTATCTATCTATCTATCTATCTATCTATCTATTATCTATATTCCATCTACTTAACTATATTTTTTACAATTTAATTTTTCTTTACTGTTGAATGATATCTCTCTGTCCCTGCCTCTGTCTCTGCTTCTGTCTCTGTGTCTCTCTCTCTCTCCCACTGTCCATGCATCTGGCACATTTTCATTATCCACTCTTCCTTTGAAGGAGATTTTTGTTGTTTTTACTCTCTAGATATTGTGGATAAAGCAAATATCTGCAGAGAAGGATGTTGAATCCTTTGGGCAGTCCCAAGCAGTGGCTAGCTGGGTCATATAGTAGATTTATTTTTACCTTTTTTGAAATTCTTCCCATTGATTTTTAGAGTAGTTGAACTAGCTTGCAATGTCACAGTGAAAGAAGGTCCCCTTTTGCCTTACCCTTACTGGCCTTTATTGTTGGTTATTTTGTTGATCTTTGCTATTCTGACTGGGATAAAATGAAATCTCAACCTTTTCGTTTTGTACTTTTCTAATTACTAAGCGTTATGGACATTTTTGAGACATTTCTTAGCTACTTTGATTTCTTCGCTTGGTAATTCTCTATTCAGACTATAGCCCTCACCTCTCCTTTAGAAACGAGTCATTTATTTTTGTTTGTTTGTTTTTGAGTTCTTGTACTCTAGATGTCGACCCTCCAGCACTCAAAGAGTCAGAGTCTCTCCCACTCTGTGCACATCCTCTTCACTTCGCTGAGCGGCTTATAAGATGTAAAGAAACTTTTCAGGCTTAAGAGGCTCCATCTGACAGTACTTGGCCTTTATTCCTGGGAAAATCGAGTCCTATTCAAAGCATCCTTATGGGCATTTTAGTGTGTGAGAACTCAATAAAGTTAACTCAAGTAATATAGTAATATTTCGTGTGTGTGTGTGTGTGTGTGTGTGTGTGTGTGTGTGTGTGTGTGTGTGTGTGCCTGCCTAGAGTCCAAACCAAGGCTTTGGAGATGTTAATATGTACTCCAATTGAGATGCAGTACAATTGATTAAATTGTCTAAGAATATTTGCAGCATATATTTGGCTATTCATATTCCAAGCTCTGTGTATATTAACAAAAGAGATGTACTAGGTATAATACCGGGTCCTAAAACAGTGCTTTGGGTTTTAGGCTGTGATCTGGTCTCACTAGATTTTTTTCAAGAGACTGATGAATTTTGACAAGAAGGCCCAATCTTTCTCCAATAATGACACATTTTCTGAGGAACAGAACTTTATAGCATCATCTCTCTTGCTCCTCAGGTCTTTAAATGCAGACTGTGACTTTCACACGAACTCTGGTGACTTTCACATGAACTCTGGTGACTTTCACACGAACTCTGGTGCCCCATATTTGACCACGTCCCCTGGATGGGGAGGCCTGGTGGCACTCAGAGGAAGGATAGCAGCCTATCGAGAAGAAGACTTGATACCCTATGAGCATACAGGGGGAGGAGGTCCCCCTCAGGAACAGTCATAGGGGAGGAGAGTAAGGGGAAAATGGGAAAGAGGGAAGAATGGGAGAATACAAGGGATAGGATAACAATTGAGATGTAATATGAATAAATAAAATATATTTTAAAAATGCAGACTGAATTTGTATAATTGGCTCATGGGTGTGGTTTGCCTGTATGAGCTGATTCTGCTTCCACCCCCACATAGAGAACCCTGACCAAAACAGACTTTCTTTTCACTTGTTTTCTTCACATATCTTCTATACCCTGTTGAGTAAGCTTATTGGCTATGTTTTCCTAAATTTTTTAATAATTTCATCTTTTATGTTTCAACTTTAAAGCTCCTATCTAGTTCTTTCTTCTGTCTTACCCATTCTCTTTCCCACTTAATGAGATGTATATCAAAATAGAAAGTACAGTTTTCAGTGTTGAGACAGGAAATCACAATCTAATACATCTGGAAGATCTGAGCTCTCATCTCAGCTTCTTCTATCACCCAATCTAGTTACTGATTCTTCACACTTTATTTTTTTAATATATTTTATTAATTTATTCATATTACATCTCAATTGTTATCCCATCCCTTGTATCCTCCCATTCCTCCCTGCCTCCCATTCCCCTTACTCCTCTCTCCTATGACTGTGACTGAGGGGGACCTCCTCCCCCTGTATATGCTCATAGGGTATCAAGTCTCTTCTTGGTAGCCTGCTATCCTTCCTCTGAGTGCCACCAGGCCTCCCCATGCAGGGGATGTGGTCAAATATGGGGCACCAGAGTTTGTGTGAAAGTCAGACCCCACTCTCCACTCAATTGTGGAGAATGTCCTGTCCATTGGCTAGATCTGTTAAAACAAGGAATTTCTGAAATTTGTGGCAAATGGATTGAACTAGAAATGATCATAATGAGTGAGTTAACCCAGAAGCAGGAAGAATCAAATGGTATATACTCACTTATATTTAGACACTAGCCCAAGGGATATGTCCCATAAAAGTCTTCACTTACCAGGAAAGTGGGACAGATGGGAGGACATCCTGTTGGGACTCTAGGTGAGAGAAGCATGAGAGAATGAGGAAATAGAAGGATCCAGAGGGCCATAGAAATCTACAAGAAGAACATTATGATGGACAGATCTGGGCCCAGGGGTCCTGCTCAAACTATGGCACCAGCCAAGGACAATACGGGTAGTAAATTTCGAACCCTTGCACTCTCTTCTTTAATCTTATCCCATTTTCCTCACTTGTGAAGTGGGAGGGCTCTTTTATAGAACTGTGTGAAAATAGTCTTGTAAAACCTACTATCATGTATTTAAAAATATAAATAAAACGAAAGGGTTAAAATTCTCCCACCATTTCCATTTATTCAATGGCATGCTAGCAAGCGTCATCGTCATTATCACCGAGAGGCAAGGACTTGGGAATAGTAATAACACCGTCTCCAAATAAGGAGCCACCATTTCTGACTAGGGGGATGGGGATGGATTCTCAGAAGACAGGCACTTGAGCTGGCCTCAAAGATGTGTGCGAATTTGGAAAATTAAAAGAGCATTCTGCTTGGATGGGTCAGCCATGCAATTTCTACATGATCTCACCCAAGAGGAGCTGGATTATTCAAAAATAACAAGCCTGAAGCTCACAATGGAGTGGCGGTAGAGCTAGTAAGAGGGCTGTTAGCTGAGACCTGTCTACTTACTTCCTGATGAACCTGAGCAGACCCTAAGCCAGTGACTCATCGCCAGGACAAAGTACGCACCTGGCACTTAAATCTGGTGCTGGCTGATTTATTTTTATCTTGCTTCTGTAAACTCTTTTTGTTCCATTATTAATACTCATTGCGCTAGCTGAGACAGGATTAGAGATGTAATAAAATCCATTTAGGCTTTGCGTGTGTGAGTGTGGTGCTCACACTTGTTACTGATTTTTGCAGTAGAAAAGGTGAATTCTACATCGCCCTTTCTTCCTTTCTTTCTGAAAAATATTACTCTGTATTGAGAGTCAGAATAGCTGTGCCTTCTGTGCTTTGTTCCATGGTGGATGTACTTGGTGTTTACTGAGCTCTTCAAGGATTTGAGTTCTCTAAAGAAGGTCTAGTGATTCATTCCAAGGATGAGACCAAAGTTGTGGTATAAAGAGACCAATGTGAACTAGCCTAGATGTGAGGGATTTTGGTGACTTTCTCCAATGGTTTCAGTTCTCATGGTTCTGTGTTCTTAAGACACTTGTGCCTAGAAAGAATACTTTATGTGGAAGGCAGAGCCCTAATGGCTTTTCCTCCTTTTCTCAGTGTAGACCCCAGCCCCAAACAAGCTATTGAGTGGCAATAATTGTCATTAAAATGTTTCCCAGACTCCCACTTTGTCCCCGAAACTCAAAGAGAACTCAGTTCTCTCCTTTATAGCAAGTTGTCACATACATTAAGATAGTTTAACTGAAGATGCACTCATCACTCTGCCCCCTCTCTCCTTAGTGTTTTCTTCTCAAGGGAAAACATCTTCCACATGGAGGCAGAGAATCAATCAATGCTCAATATGGTTTCAATGTTTGTTTCTCTCCAAAATTCATATTGAAATCCAATCTTCCACATTAGTCTTAGGCATGAACCCTTAGCCAGGTGATGGCCCATGTCTGTCATCTCAGCATTAAGGAAGCTGAGACTGCAGGATTGCCTTGAGTTCCAAGCCAGCCTGGGTTACACAGGGAGTTCAACGTTAGGCTGGGCTGCAGAGTGAGTTCCTGTCTCAAACAAGGAAACATACAACAAACAAAGCAGTGGGGTGTCTCCAGGTGAGGAAGCCCCAAGACTCTGATCTCATAAATGGAATTAGAAAGGACTTGAGGGAGCCAGCTGGAATTTACTGTGTTTTTGAGCATCTGAGGACATTTGGCTCCTCTTGGGCATATAGCAGAAAGGCGCCATTACTGAAGCAGAGAGTGCAACCTCACCAGGCCCCAAGTATAAGGAATACCCCGATCTTGGATTTTCTAGCCCGCAGAACAGGGATAAATATATTTTTGTTTTTTATCAATTGTTCAGTCTTTAATATTTTATTAGAATAGTAGGACTAAATAACAGTGACCATGTGACCTACCTTTAGAAATCTGATTGGTTTTCAGAGGTGCCATAGAGGTACCTTTTACATTCACTTGTGTGAATGATTCTCTTTTCTTTTCTTTTTGTTTGTTTGTTTGTTTGTAGTTACTCTTTATTGCCAAGAACTGACACTCCCAGACTCAGGGAAAATAACTTACTGTAACCGTGGCTGCATTTGGCTGCTATTGCCAAGCTGGGGAGAAGACCAAACTGCAGAGGGCACAAATCCTGGGAAAGGGGTGAGAGGTGGTAGTGGAAACGTCCACGGAGAGCATTTCTTTTCTGCCTTCAAGACCATAGAAATGTCTTGTCCCTCCCTTCTTGTGCCCAGAGAGGCAGCTTGGAGGTCAGGGTCTGAGCTATCTGGAGCTAAGTGACGGTCAAAAGGCAGAAGGAGCTCCTAGCTGAACCACAAGGAAACAAAAGGTTTGAACCCCAGAACCAAGCTTCTAAGAGTCAAGTGCAGTCACAGGATGACACAGGGAGGCCAGCTATTGGTGATCTTTTCTAAGGGTTCTCCATCACCGGCTCCTTGGATGACTTCAATGAGGTCTTTCTCATAAGGAAAACCCCAGTTCTCCAGTTTGGAGAACAGCAACTGTCCATTGATCTCAACCTCAAAGGCCCCTGTGGACCCTTTGTCCTGACTCCATTTCAATGCCCAGATACTCCTCCTTCTCGCCGCTTGCTCGCCAGCTCCAGGGAGGTCTCCTCAAAGCCGCAGGGTTCATAGTACTCCATCACAACGTGGAATGCACTGCCTGGTTCAACCTCTGTGGGAGGGGGCACTACAGACACTTACCCTGGCTCCCCACTCATTGCTGCCCGCTCCACTGCAGGGCTGCTTCCGGATCGTGAATGATTTCCTTAGCCACTGAATACTGACACCCATCACTGCCACTTTCAGTGACGTACCTATTACCTGTCGTCTTGAGTTTTGTGCTGTGATTTCCAGCCTAAGTACAACTTGAGAAACCTCGTTAAGGTTAGCATAACTTCACTGTGACTGACTTAAACTGTATGCTTTGTTCAGTTTCTCCAAGTTTACCAAATCCCCATATGCACAGATTCTCTTCTTCAACTGTTCCTCGAAACCTAGGGAAAGATTTCCATTAGTTAAAATGTTCTTTCATTTTAAAAAGACATGTTGTGGTGGCATTTCTACTTTTCCCCCCTTTCTGCCTTGCTTTGACTGGTTGTGGCATTAATTGGGCCACGATCAATCTGCTACAAGACAGCAAATAGGGAGAGGCAGGTGGAAGGAGCAAAGCATGAATATTAATTAGCTAAGATCCCAAACAGAAGCCTTTTAATTATATTAAAATGCACAGGCCTGCAGGCAGTGAGATAGTTCCTACTATCAATCTGTCGACAGGCCATTACCTCAGCATCAGCAATGCCTTTTAATGAATGAATATATACATTGCAAGTGGAGGAGAGAAAAATACTTCTGTGTTTATAAATATTAAAAGAAAACTATCAAAGGATGAGCCATCCATGACAGCTTTTCTTAGGCCAGAGGTGTTTGAGGATGGCTGACACAATGCATCCCAGGATGTGAAACTAAAGCCTGTGGCTAACTTGAGGCCTGATTCAATTACAAACAGATGACTGAGCCAGGCAGAGCCAGAGGCTCCTGATCCAGGTTGGTGAGTGAGGAAACTGCATTGACTTTTCAGGTCACTTCACAATCACCCACCACAGGAAACAAAGGAAGTCAGGTGCCTTTCTTTGGTACTTGTTAACATGAAGAAAACATTCAAAAGTTGAAGGGTGACTGGTCACCATGGTGGAAGAATCAATAAACCGAGAAGAGCTGAGAATTCCAGGGTGAAGAACAAAATAAAATAAAATGTATGAGACCAGACCTCAGTAGGGCTGGAGTCACCTTGAGATGACCACTCATGGGGATGCCTGGGAGTGTGCGAAAGGAGAAAGCTGGGCTGTGCATTACTACGTTCAAAGAACAAAACAGAACTTAATGACTAGCCCAGCAGGTCTCACCTTAGACTCCTGGCAGTGGAGGGGAGTGCTCCTGTTCCGACCAGCTTCCGGGCTACGCACCTATTCAAGTACAAGTACTGCATTTATTATTACTATTTTTAATTTGCTTGCTTTACATTCACATTGCAGTCCCCTTCCTCACCGCCGTCCAGGGTGTTTATGGTTTAGAAAAGCACTATGATGTGGTTTTCAGTACTAATACTCTCAGAAATCATCTATAATCTGGCACACTGCTTGCATACACAGTGTAGAACTAACTACGCATGGAAAGAATTAGAAAGGGTTAAGCATTGGTTGTTTCCTTCAAGCGATGAGACTGGGTCCCAGAATGGAGACTCAGTTCACAGAAATATGTCTCAGTAGACAATGTGGATGGCTTAGATTTGCAGATGTAAGCAAAGACTATACTGCCTTATAAGGTCCCCAGTGGCAAACTGAGCTACAATTCCACCACTGTGGGGAACCTGGAGAAGAATAAAGAAAGCACTAAATAACATAACAGTATATTAATTCCATTCAGTTCAATTCAATGTAGACGCAATGCTTCCCATGTGCCAGACACGATGCAAAACAGAAAAAGAGGCGTCTGTCCATTCAGCCCTCTCATCCCGAGAGACACATACACAAGCAACTGCAACTGCATGGAGGAAGTGCCGTCCTCCAAGTACACAGGGAACAAATGGGCACAGATGAGCTGTGGTATCTGTGCAGACTTCTGGAGACGACAGAACCTGAGGACGAATTGGACAAAAAGATAGGGACAAGGGGAGGGATAAAAGACAGGACATAGGAGGACATGGACTTTTGAGATGAAGGGCCAGGGTAGGTTGAATTAGAAACTTGCTTGTTCATGAGATTCTAGGAAACCCTAATAAAATAATATTTAGCAGCATAGCATTCAGTGTCTTGAGTTTTTCTTCTTAGTGTTTGTAGGTGATGGTAGGATTTCCATGCTGATCTCTGGAGAGTGGGAGCAACATGGATGCTCACCACCTGTCTGAATAATGAATTGCAATGAATCAACATAAGCCAAGGTGGTGATTTATCACAAGCCACTCTCACTTGTTGACTGTATCTTTTCTTCTGTGATGGCCATAATCAGATAGCCAAGCTGATGGTCAATAGTTGGCTGGGAGCTATGGCAGGGAGAGACTCTTTTCTTATCCTCTTTGGCTCTTCTATAAAGAGTGGAAATGAAGCTTGGCAGCACACAGCAGTATCTTTCATTCAACTTGCTCAATCAATGACTGCTCTTAGGCGAGTCTCAGCTGCTAGCCAAGGTTAGAATATGGTCACCAGGAGAGGGGTCAGGAAGAAATCCACTTCTTTGCAGCCTAAGCAGTGTCTGATTTACTCTAGACTAGGGCAAGGTAGAAATTGGAAATGTTTCAGTCTTCTTCATCCAGTTCTGTCTCCTAATTGCCACACCTCTAGACTCTTGCTAGTCTTAGATGCACATAAGACTTTTTAGGTAAGAGATTACATCTGGGGAAAAGATTTTACTCTCTTATATCTCCAAATTGCCAGAAAATTCTAGACTTGCTTTAACTATGTTCTGCTGGAAAACTAAACTCTCTGAAATATATCTAGCATATTCCAAGTTCACTCAGTTAAGGGATACTAAAGATCTCATCACTTTTGCCTCACTGTTGGATAAGTAGCAGAGATGTGTCAAAGATGGCGCATGCTTACCTTTCTGCTTAGGGTGAACTTATGCCTTTCAGAGTAAACCAATGAAGTCAGAGTTTCAAAGAGACACATGAGTGATAAATGTGGTAGTCACAGGAAATGTGGGTAACTGAAAAGCAAGAGAATTTGGGAAGGAGACTGCTTGGCCGGGAAGATTGATTTGGCGGGCTGGTCCCATAACCAGACTCTCCTGGACTTGTTTTCAAGGTTTAGGGAGTTGCCAATGGAAACAGACCAAGTGGTTCTCATAAGACCTTCTCTTTGCAAGCGACTGGCCCTAGAGTTCAGTGTAAGAAAGCATGCATGCATGCACTCACATGTGTTCTTTCCTTCCCCTTCATTTTCATATCCTTTGTTTATTCTTTTTGCATTTTCTTTCCTCAAGAAGTAGAATTTGCTTTCTTTCCTCTGGGATTTCACCAACAGTCTGCAACAAATAATGTAATGAACCTCCAGGGGCATGGCTTAAAAAAATCCTCACCTTTTCTTTTTACCTTCCTTGCAATCTTTCATCTTGAAACTTGGTCACCGTACTGTGAGTAAGCACAAGGAGCCACATAGTAAAACCCAAGGCAACAGGCCTATGCTCCCAGCTAGCCAGCCACTACTGTCAGCCACTGTGACCAAGGACATGCTGATTCTTTGAGTGCCATATTTGACACCTGTATACATTGATGACATGAAAACTCCATGGTATTATTAATACAGAAGAGTCCAGAGCAGAGAGAGAAAGAGGTAGATCGAACCCCGAGCAGCAGATTGGCCATGACAGGGGCTCTCTCTGAGAGAGGGGAGAATACAAGGCTCTAGAGAATAGAGAGAATATAGCAAGAGGGTCAGAAACAGAGCAGAGCAGAGTAGGAGAGCAAGAGCAAGAGAGTGAGAGGCGAGAGAAACATAGCAAGACTATCAGAGGTTATAAAGAAAATGAGTAGTTGCGGTAAGGGAATCCTGTGATCTGGAGGGAGGGTAGGGTAGGGGAAGAGGTGAGAAGGGCTTGTGTTGACTTTGAAATGTATAACAGGTACTTGTGATACCACCATGAGCTTTGATGTGCTGACAGGTGCCACAGGTAGCCATGTATACCTTCTGCCAGGGTAGGGAAATGACTCCTTTTGGTAGAGGGGGAAAGGCTTTCTATGGCACGTTCCCAAGGAATGTTAGATTTCATCTGTCACAAATCCTCCTGTTAGAGTCCAGGCTGAGATCATTTCTGGATATTTGGACTGCTTTGGAGTTTCCTTTGAGCCTGACAATACCAAATGAGGTAAAGAAACAGTTAACACAAAAAGACCACGAGAAATAGTTGTCACTTTAAATCATTATGTTTGAGGTGTTTTGTGATAAGAGTAATAGATAATCAAAATGCCTAAAGTCTTCACACTTTGGAAGACATAATTTAACTGAATTGCAGCTTTGGTCAGGAGAGGGAAGACATCCTCTGGAAACTATACTTGTAGCAAGAGATAGTGCAGGTGGCAGTAGCAAGGTCCATTACACAGGGCAAGTATGGAAGGAAGGAGAGAGGGCCACCAGGAGGTGGTAGTTTATATTCTGGGATACAAGAAGGCTCCTGGAAAATGTCAGAAAGTACTTTCAGACATGTTAATGGGTGTGAGAGTGAGGTCCTGAGATGCCACACAAATGAGCAAGTGTGACTACAGAAGTCCGGCCATCCCGTTGATCCCACCAGTATTGTATTGCTATTAATAGAGGCATCTTCAATTCTCCATGAGATCAAGATGAGACTGTTTTGAACCTCCAGTTCACATCCTGTGAAAGACTCCCCAAGATTTCCATGTGTAATGTTATGTGCTCCCACTCATCCGCTTCTAGGTTGCATAGCAACCTCTGACGTCATCACCTGCCACTGCCAGGTATACGCCACAGGCACTTCAGTTGCACATCAGATATAAAGGACTGGCCCATCACTGTGCTATTACTCTGCCTTCTCTCTCTCTCTATGTGTCGGGGGGCACCCCCTTGCCCTCTCCTCTCTCTCCTGCTCTTTCTTGGGTCTCTCCCAGTTGCTCTCCCACTGTCCCTCTATTTCTCCCCTTTAATACGATAAAATTCTTAGTAGCAGATCTGTTGCATGGCATATATATATATATATATATATATATATATATATGCCACAACTCCATGTCTACAGGAACTATATTCTCTTTATTAGCCCTAGATCCAAAGACTTGCCTTCTGCCTTAGCAGATCATCTCCTTGTTTCAAACTATGCAAATCTGAGATCTTCCTTGACTTTCCACAAATTCTGGGTCTAAAACCAGCAATCTGCATGGTTAGGGGATTCCATGAGGACATTTAGCCAAGATTTGAAATTATAGCAAAGATGAACTTCAAGTTGAACCTCAAATTACTCTAATTTTCAAAATGTTTTTAATTGCTCTGCTGCTGAGGCATTTTCGTAAGCAATAACTTACCAGCTTTCTACTGTGCCTTATCCTGTGTCATGGCTCTGCTCTTTTAGTATTAAATAATAAATAAATTCCTCTCATTTCCTCCAAAGAGCAGCAGTCTATTTATTATGCTTAGTGTCTTTTATTCCATCTTAAGCAGCTTATGAGGCATGTTACTCAGGACAGTTCCTGTCCAAGAACAATTAAACTGCTGGCTGGTAGCGTCATAATTTCTACCCTACTCAGATCATTAAAGTTTCTTGAAGAGGTGCCTAGTATGGCACTCCCCCCAACCCTCACGCCATGGTGTGTGTGTGTGTGTGTGTTTATGTATGTGTGTGTGTGTGTGTGTGTGTGTGTGTGTGTGTTTTGAGCGAGTGGACAGCAAAATCAAAATCACACACAACGAAGCTGGGCCTGACCCACCTCAATATCAGACCTGTTTTATGTAGAGGGTATGGATATAGATAACCCTGCTAGGTGGCTTTGCGAGTAATTTCACACTAACTTTTCTACCTTGCTCCCACAAGGAAGGAGGAGCATCTGAATTTCCCAGCACAGGCCCCCTTCATCCCATATTGGGCATGGGGACAGGGATTCCTTGGAAGCTTTGGCAGACCTGTGGTATAGGTGGGCAGCTTCAGGGCCTCAAATGCAACAACATCTTGTCTTGACATGAATGAAGTTCTGCCCTTTCACTGTGCCCAGCCCATTTGGCAAGGCTTCTCCCATATGTGAACTGCCTGTTCCTATGGCTGTCCAGATGTGTAGCTGTTTCTCCAGGAGTAGCTCTCAGTGATTCCCCTCTTCTAGGACACCTTGTTCAAGGCATAATCGGATGAACCTGTTATTAGGGAGCTACTGAGCTGGCCAGTGGTCCTGGCATTGTCTTCTGAAATCTAAGCATAGTGGAGTGTAACTGCCGCTGTTATCTTAATTAATGATAACAGCCTTTCTCCACTTCCCCATCCCCACTTCCTCATCCATCAACAGGCTTCTACTCTCCAGTCCAGACAGAACCACACTCTTTGGTTGTTGCTACATTTCTCTTAATTATTTGTCACACTGAAAATTGGACCCATCTGGGAGTCTAGAGACAATTAGGTTATCTCTGCGCTTAATAAAATATGACAAACTTGAGACTGACCAACAGGCTTGAGCCTCTTTAGACATCAACACCCAGTTGAACCTTATTTATCTTCTTTGACAAGACCCTGATACTTGGGAAATTTGTAGCACCAGCAGCAGCAACAGCAGCAACAGCAGCAACAATTAACAAAATGATCTCAGCTCAAAATGGCTGGTTTTTCTTTCATTTCTTTCTTTCTTTCTTTTTTTTTCTAGGTGGCCAGCAAGAGTAGGTGAGTTGTATTTCATTTATAAATTCTTTTTTTTTCCAAGTAACAATAACCTTCATTTTATTGCTACATTTCTTTTATTTCCATTTTATTTTTTGAATTTATTATTAATTTATTCAAATTACATCTCAGTTGTTAGCCCATCCCTTGTATTCTCCCATTCCTCCCTCCTGCCCACTTCCCCCCCATTCCCCTCCCCTATGTTTGTGACTGAGGGAGACCTCCTCCCCCTGTATATGCTCATAGGGTATCGAGTCTCTTCTTGATGACCTATTATCCTTCCTCTGAGTAAATTCATCTATCCCCTTTAAATTTTTAGAGGGACAACTCTAGTTTAAACCTAAGATAGTAAAATATGAACAAGACGTGGAATCTCTTGTTAAAGGGGCTACAGTTCAGCAAGAGCAAGAAAATAATTATATCTTCCTGATGGTAATGCTCCAGGTGGCCTCTCAACCTCTTACTGTCTGGGAGGATTTCTATTACTCTGCTTACGTTTACCCTCCACTCCGTCACCTATGGCCTTCGCCACATGAAATCTTAAGCTATTCTTACCAGTTAAACATTCAACACGAGTCAAATCTATTGTCTATATATTCTCAAAACTCCATTGGTGGGTCCTCATAGGCACAGTCGCATTGCATTTGCCAGCACGTTTGTAGCTAGGCACGGCCATGTGACTGGAGAAGATCATGGGATTAAAATAGTCCCAGCTTGTCCTTACTACCTTAGTTCCTTAAGAAGTTCCAGTGTAATGTTTTGTATGCAGCTTTCTCTTTTCTCATCTGCAGACTGAATTCAGTAGATGAAAGACATGCGCAAGATGGAAGAGCAATGTGGAGTGAGAGTTTCAACGGGGAGAGATGGTTTCCGAAGACTGTATGTATCCTTGCTAGACAATCTTATGTACAGGAGTTTTACTGATTAAGAAGCTGAAATTGCCAGGTGGTCTTCTGTAACAGGGATCTTTTTCTGACTGGTGTAGTTGCCATCTCTTTCTCTCACAGCTTCAGCATCTGTAGTGCCTGCTTTAGATTTGAAAGCCACAGAGCACTGGATAAAGGAAAGAGGTCTTTCTTTTTTTGTTTGTGTGTTTTTTGTTTTTTAAATTTTTATTTATTTAATTAATTTATTCAGATTACAACTCAATTGTTATCCCATCACTTGTATTCTCCCGTTCCTTCATCCCTCCCACTTTCACCCTATTCCCCCTCCCCTAGGTCTATGACTGAGGGGGACCTCCTCCTCCGCTATATGGTCATAGGCTATCAAGTCTCATCTTGGTAGCCTGCTTATTCTTTCTTTGAGTGCCACCAGGCCTCCCCACCAAGGGGAGGTGGTCAAATATGGGGCACTAGAGTTCATGTCAGATTCAGTCCCCACTCATCTTTCAAAGTAACGGTTGGGAGTGAAAATACAGGATACTCAGTACCAAAGGGTTTATGGAGGGAAGCAATGAACTTATTTCTCTCCATCTAACTGTGTGACTTAAACGAATTGCTTATGTTTCTAGAAATTCTTCCACTGTTAAATGGGAAAACATGAGATGGTATGTATAAAAGAATTTGGTTGTGGCACTCAATAGAACAGTTTCAATCTAAATGTTTTTCAGAAGTGCAGCTAGAATTAAGCAGAAGTTTAAGGACGTATCAAAGAGGAACAGTTTGTAGCTTTAATTATTAAGTCCAAAAAGCCAGATGATGCTACTCTGGTTACACTGAATCATGAACTGTGAAGTAGGATGTAGGTAAGAGCATCAACATACTCATTAGACACCAAGACTTTGTATGGCTTCCACTATTATCCACACACTGGACATGAGAAAATTGTATCTCATCAAGATATTTTTCAGCAGGGTAATTTTTAAGTTATTTCTTGTTGCCTCTTTCAACTTAGGTAGCCGACTCATTCAGTTAATTCTTGGGCCTCTCTATGCCCATATCTGAAGATTCACTGTGAAATATCATAATTTTGTGCCTGGCATGGAGGAAACAAAGACTTTCACATTTGAATGAGTCGTGAGGACTAAAATGGTAATGAACTAGGTTACTTGAGGCGACTTAAGAAACAGAGCCTGTACTTGTTAACCTTTGTTAAAGTGAGACACACTAGAGTTACTTAGAGAGAGGAGACATTAAATGAAAAATTGCTTCAGCCAGACTCTGGGCACATCTCTGGGGCACTGCATTGATTAACGTTGAGGTGGAAGGGCCTGGTCCACTGTGGGGGATGCTGCCCTGAGCAGGAGGTTCTGAGTTGAATAAGAAAGCTAGGACTGAGGGCTGGAGAGATGGCTCCACTGTTAAGAGAATTGGTGGCTCTTCCAGAGGATTCAGGCTCAATTCCCAGAGTCTATATAGTAGCTCTCTGTCTGTAACTACAGTTCCAGAGGATCTGACACACTCCTCTGGACTCTATGGGGTGCACAGACATACATTTAGGCAAACTAACCATACACATAAAAAAGAAAGGTAACTTAGAAAGGGAACAAAGCCAGCTGAGTATGAACAGGAAAACAAGGCCGTGTTCCTATGTGGTCTTTGCTTCCACTCCCACTTGTCTTGAGTTCCTGCGTGACTTCCCTCAATGATGCTTATGAGGTGACATAACTGAATTAGTCCTTTCTTCTCCCAAGCTGCTTTGGGTCATGATGCTTATTATAGCAAGGGGATAGCAAGCTAAAGCAGATAATCTTCCCATAGTCTCTGGACTGCAAAAATCCTGATGAATTTGATTTTTCTTTTTGAAGAGTAGCTCACCACTAGCCCCTTTCAATTCCAAACAACAAGTACATGTGTCTTGCCTTTGATGAAGATTAGAGCCAGAGCTGATCTATTTCATTAAAAGAGTATAGTGGAACAGTTCTTATACCCAAAGAGGTAATCAACTGTCTATATACTACCGAGGACTAGTCCATAGGTCGACATGTAAACAAATGTAGGGCTCTGTAACATAGATGGCTTTAGTCTAAGTGTTAATTTTTATTGTCTCTTAGGAGGCACACTGAATTAAAAGGAAAATGACTTGTTGTGCGGTTAACCAAGTACTTTTTGATTGGGTTTAAGGGCCAGCTCATGAGATGGTGGTACGTGACACTGTTAGAGTGACCAAGAACCTGAAGGTAGATAGGTCATGGGCCTAGGGGGGACCCCTTCTACTCTAATTTTGCTAAAGGAACACAGCAGGACAATGACTTATGTCACACCTATCCCCATACGCCAGAATACTGCTCAAGCATCTGCAGGCAAACATCCTCTTACAGTAGATAAGAATTAACACAGAGACACCCAGCTGGACAGTGTGTGGACAGTGACTTTGGAGAACTGATCAAATTTCTCCCTTTAAGGCTCATGGAACTGCATGGAAGAAGAAGCAGAAAGCTTGTAAGAGCCAGAGGGGATGGAGGACTCCATGGAAGCTCAATCTTCCAGACAATCTCTCTGACTTGTAGCCAGGTGTTAGAACACATATGCCTGTGGCTTAGTGGCTCACTCATGGCTCTCTCCTTCCAGCCTCCTGGTAATGGAAGGAGACAACCAGAGAACACGTCTGGATCTGACCTCTTGGTTGCTTGGGATGCCAGTTACATAAAGTTGCACAGCACTTTCTGTCTTGGGCTGGAGGTGAGAGTGGGGGATGGAGGAGAGGAACACTACTGGTCCCATGGGTGGCTGTGAAGCAATTACTTGAGGCCAGCTCGGCCTCTCTACTACTCATATCCCTTCCAAATATGCCCTGATGTGGCATTCTCCAGCCCTAATAAAATACCTGAAGAAACTGTGGTTTTGTGGCTAGCTCTGTTTTCAAATGACGCAGGACTATGGGTCATTTGTTGGCATGGAGATCCATTGCTAGTTTGTTTTTTCTTTTCTGTTGTTGTTTTTTATTTTATTTTATTTTATTGTTTTTCTTTCCCAAATCCTTCAAGATGGCTCCTTACCTATTTAAATCTGCCTGCTTCATCTATGTTGCTTCTCCCTGCCCCCGTACCCCTTGCTTCTCTACCCCCAAGGTATTTTTCCAGATTTTTGCCTTCTGTGCCATGTTTATTTACTTTCTTCTCTAATGCTTCCTTTGATGTGAGGAAAAGTAATACCAATGGCCTGGAACAATTCCAAAGCTAGATGCACTGGGTCTGGATAAATAATATCAACAATATTACCCCATACATATTCTAGAAACTTCTCTCTTTTCCTTATTCTGCAAGAGGACATGCGATACAGGTAAAAAAAAATGATAAGATTTAAGTTCATACCTACTCAAAGACTTCCAGATTCTAAGACATGAATCAGGTGCCCTAGGGCCCCTGCTACTGCTGATGTCACCTCTTGTCTTGGGAGGCACAAGACCCCCAGGGACTTGGAAGGGCTAGGGCTGCCAATCTCAGTCTTCAGTAAGAAAAGTTAAATTTTCATTTTTTTCCTTGGAATCTTAGACTCTGCCTGAATTCAGGAGTTAGGGGCTGTTCTGCATCTTAAGACAGACATAGTAAATCATGGTAATCAATATGGCAAGGCCCATAAGAAATACATCAAGAGCCACAAAAATAAGAAAATAGTGAGAATAAAAAGGACCACAAAAGCCCACCATCACAGCATCTACAGATCCTGGTTTACTGACCTGGATCAAGAGACTGGCATCAGGATTTTAAAATCTAATGGATGCTTGGTATAAAGCTCAGTGGTAGAATGCCTGGGTTTGATCTCCAGCACCAAAAGAAAAAAACAAAACAAAACAAAAACAATCTAGATGTGGGATGCCTAGAGAAGCCTTGAGTATGCACTTTAACATTTTGGCAAGTTGACAATAAAATATGACACCTTCTCTAAATTAGTGAACGCATATCTACCTCTTGAAAAAAAATGCTGAGGATGCCCATTTCCTCCAGGGTTGTGTGGTAGAAAGAGGCTGGGACTGAGAACTAGAGTTCCAGGAAACTGCTTTGTGGTCTTAAAACAACCATTTAAAGTGTCTGGATCCTCATTTCATTGTAAATTGTATGAGCTGAAAAATCACCCTATTCTATGTTAGAAGCATGCACTTCATAGGCTTCTTATAGACTGGCATCGCGTTGGTATAGACAATGGATTACGAGCAAGGACTCAAAGTCACAGTTGGTAAAGGAAGCCTTCACATTCCCCCTTTTTCATTTTTTTCTTGCCACTTTCATACATTTACACTGGATTCCAACTGGGAGACTCAGTTTTCTGACCACATGCAAATCCCATTAGGCCTAATATCTTAGGCTACTAGAGTGGTTCATAAAGAACAACCAAAAATTTAGCTCTGTCTACATGAAGCCTTCAGACCAAACTGGAACTAAATGTTCTAATTTGTATTGAATCATTTGCCAAGCGAATATGAAGTTCTTTTGATATAAACAGGAATATTGACACCAACACAGTTCTTAACAGCAGGCAGGTAAGTAGTTCCAACTTGGATTCTGCCTACATCCAGTAACTGTGCATTAATCTTCATGTAAGGAAGCCCAGCTGTCTCTTGTGGGATGTCCAGTGGCTTTCAGTGTGTTGTAGCAAAGGCTAAGGCTGCCAGACGCATGATGCCCTCTACAGAAGTGAGGTCTGAGAAAGGCTGTGTGGGCATGAGGATGTTTAGAATATCTTTCTGTCACACAGAGGGCTACAATCCTGGAATTATCCTGAGAGTCAATCAATATTTATTGAAAACCTATCGCAAGTACAGTACCAATGGTTTCTGGGAGTAGTATTTGCACATTCAAGGTTTACCACAATGTCTAGATTTTTAATTAACTTTCTCAAAACCAAACAAAACAAAACTGGCCATTGCTTAATCTTTGGAAGAGAGAGTAACTGAGCGGTTGCTGGCATCTGTGGGATCCCTTACAATGATGTGCTAAGGCCTGTGATGAGTAGTCATCAGTATATGACTCTTGGGGAGAGCCCTGGCTGTCCGTGTGGTGAGAGAATCAAGCTGTCAGGGTTTCTCTTTAATCCCCAGGCTCCTTCTCTCAGTTAAGTAGGCCTGCACACAGATCAGTTAAGATGCGCAAACATAAGGATGCATAAATACAAACTGAACAGTCCTTACTACCTTTGATGGAACTCATATCAGGCATGAGTTGGCCCTGGTACATTTGGGCCATGGCTGATGGCTGCTCTTGATAGTAGCAATGTATATCTTGGGAAATGGGCTTTCTAAAGGAGGCCTGTTGTAAAGGCTGCCTGGAGCTCCAGATCTGGCCTGACATTTTGGCAGCAAAGCTAAAGAAAAGCTGTCTCTCACTCTGAGGTTTTTCAGTCCATAAAGCAGCAGCAATTTGGTTGTGGAAGACCCCGGCAGAAACAACAAGAGAAAATTGAAAACACATAAGCACATTTGCTGGGTTTAATAGCCCTGCTCCTTCTCCCTACCTCCGGTACCTTAGGCATAAATTGCTGACCTCTATTTAATTTTCTGAACTGCAAGAATTATGGCCCCAAAGTTCAGTGAATTGGAAGAGGTAAGCTTTTATGCCTCTGAGCCAGCTTCCCCATAAGCATTAAGTCTACAAATAAAAGCAACATTTCTATTTATACTTCCTGGGGTTTGTGTATTAGGGAAGCCAAGCACGTCCCTGCATGTCTGCGAAGGTGACTGCATGGTCAAATCTGTGCCTAGGTAATGTGACAGAGTTTTCCAATCTGGGCCAGAGGAAACAACCAAAGCAGATGGACAAGAGATATTAAAAACAACACACGCAATTTCATTCGGGAAAGGGCACCTGCTCAAACAGTGTTTGTTTGATTCTCCTTCTGTTCACGGGTGACAAATGTGTACTGGAGGAAGTCTTATGTGCATAGCCTGGCTGCTCACCTCTAATCAGGGCAGCATCTGAAAAGGCCATCCAGCTTCCTCCACCCACATGGCAATAGAGCCACACAGCATCACCCACCTCATTTCAGACACAGAATGTCCTGGTGTCGTCATTCAGTTCCATGCCTATGAACATCCCAATTGGACTAGAAGCTTCTCTGCCATGCTAGCACCCCCAAGAAAAGAATACAAAAAAAGGATGTGTGTATATATATGTATCATACGCACACACACACTCACATGTATGTGTGTGTTTTGACAATCCTATGGATAGTTGAGGATGATGCGAGGTTCACGCTTCACTTCTTTTTTCATTTATAAAAGTATTTTACTAATTTATTAATATTACATCTCAATTGTTAGCCCATCTCTTGTATCCTCCCATTCCTCCCTACCTCCCACTTTCACCCTATTCCCCTTCCCTATGTCTGTGACTGAGGGGAACCTCCTACCCCTGTATATGCTCATAGGGTATCAAGTCTCTTCTTGGTAGCCTGCTAACCTTCCTCTGAGTGCCACCAGGCCTTCCCATCCAGGGGACACGGTCAAATATGGGGCACCAGAGTTGTGAAAGTCCATCCCTACTCTCCACTCGACTAGGGAGAATGTCCTGTTTATTGGCTAGATCTGAGTAGGCGTTTGAAGTCTACTGCCTGTATTGTCCTTGGCTGGTGCCATAGTTTGAGCAGGACCCCTGGGCCCAGACCTGCCCATCATAATGTTCTTGTAGGTTTCTAGGACCCTCTGGATCCTTCTATTTCCACATTCTCTCATGCTTCTCTCACCTAGAGTCCCAACAGGATGTCCTCCCCTCTGTCCCACTTTCCTGGTAAGTAAAGACATTCATGGGACATGGCCCTTGGGCTAGTGTCCAGATATAAGTGAGTATATACCATTTGACTCTTCCGGCTTCTGAGTTAACTCACTCATTATGATCATTTCTAGTCTAATCCTTTTGTCCACACATTTTGGGAATTCCTTGTTTTTAATAGCTGAGTAGTATTCCATAGTGTAAATGTACCACAGTTTCTTTATCCATTCTTCTACTGAGGGACACTTAGGCTGTTTCCATGTTCTGGCTATTATAAATAAGGCTGCTATGAACATGGTTGAGCATATGTCCCTGTTGTGTGGTGGAGCATTTTCTGGGTATATTCCGAGGAGTGGAATAGCTGGGTCTTGAGGAAGCCCTATTCCCAGTTTTCTGAGAAAGTGCTAGATAAATTTCCAAAGTGGTTGTACCAGTTTGCAGTCCCACCAGCAATGAAGGAATGTTCCTCTTTTTCCACATCGTCGCCAGAATGTGGTGTCACTTGAATTTTTGATCTTAGCCATTCTGATGGGTGTAAGATGGAATCTCAGTGTCGTTTTGATTTGCATTTCTCTGATGACTAACAATGTTGAGCATTTCTTTAAGTGTTTCTCAGCCACTTGATATTCCTCTGTTGAGAATTCTCTGTTTAGTTCTGAGCGCCATTTCTCAATTGGGTTATTTGGTTTGGTGGTGTTTAGCTTCTTGAGTTTTTTATATATTTTGGATATTAGACATGCTTCACTTCTTACTGTTATTCCTTCATATGCTTCTCCCCCTGCCTACCCTTAGGTCTACATTTGCTTTCTTCGGACAGACAGCCTTTTGCTTTCACTATTAAAACTCTTGTTTTCCACTCCATTCTTTTTTGTGCATGTCCTAAAAGTAAAATTTCAGTATGGTGCAGGTAACCTCCATTAGTCACCCCTCCCCAAGGATCAGTTTTGCATGTTATCAGGGAATTTTTTTCAGGAAATATTGCTTAGGCCCAAAGATATGAGTCAGGTGGTGAGGACTTGATGTCCCTTGGCAGACTGCTATGATGGGTAGTGGTTCTTCTTGAAATATTCCTTGTGACTTTGTCCAGAGCCTCTGCTTGGCAAAGGATTAGGTCATAGCAACCAGCATCTTAACAAAGCTGAGCCCGAGGCATCTGAGTTAGCTACGAACGTGGTTCTGAGATAAGCACTGTGTTTCTTTAAACTATTCCACTTAGAGTAGTTTGGTATTCAGCTGTGACGCCATTACCTTTTTTGTCTTTTTTTTTTTGAGCCAACAACCAGAGAAAAGTGAGGCTATTTTGTATCTTCTGGTGCCACTTCTGCAGCCGAGTTTATCAATTTCATCAGTATTTGCCACTTAAAAATTTCTCCTAAGGGTCCTCTGCCTTTACCTACCAGAGCCTGCCTCAAACTTGATTGTGTCCGTTGTTTAAACATCTTGTTAAAAATGAAGTGTAATTCAGAGGAACTGCTTGAGGTTTGACAAGTCTAACAAGATGCCAGGAGATGCTGATAGTGCTGGTCCCAAGAGCACTCATTCTTGTGCTACCTAACATAGCGCATACTGTTTACATGTGGCTACTGAGCTTGGAAATACAGTTAGAACCAGTATGTGCTTCCTAAAACACATACCAGAGTCTATAGAACTAGTAGATAAAAATGAATATACAAACTATCTCACGAACAATTAAATAATACTAATTTATATTTTGAAATGGTGAAATCGTAAGATAAAAATTGAGTTATAATATTCCAGTCATATGTTTTAACACATTAAATTTAGTATTAAGATTTATTTTACCTGCTTCTTTTTGCTTTTATTTTTAACATGAAATCTGAAAATTTTAAGTTTCTCGAAGGGCACAGCTAACATTACATTTCTGTTGGTTAACTTTGATCTAAAAGGCTCTGTTTTCAGAAGCATCAGAGAAGAATAGCATTTGCCAGGATTATCCTGAGCTCTAGGACCACCTTGCCATGCTGGCCTGAAGGCCCAGGCTTTGATGCTCATGGGCTCCCTGCCTGTTTTTGGACTGTAATGTCAGAATCTAGGCTGACTGCTGAGGCCAGTGTACTCACTCACTTCTACTGTTGACATCTCTCACAAGCCCTATGAGCCTTGGCCTCTCACAGTCCCTCATGTGTGCAGCAGCTCAGAGCTACCAAGGTTGGAAGAAACATGGGGGTGCTGCTTAGAACCGGGAAGGGATGTAATGAGATGATCACGTCTTCTGGATAAGACAAAAAGCTTAGGAGCGAAACCTCACATATATGAGATGGTCAGTGATTTAAACAGAGACTAAGCTTGCCTTGAGAAGCGCATCTTTTTACTGGGGAATATTAGGTTCAGGCAAGTCCATTCTAATGTCAGCCCTGACTCATCTGAATTTGAGTGCACAAGAGGCATGTACCTGGGAGGATCAGACTCCCACCTCATAGGTAGCAATGCTGAACCAGTAAACAGACTTGTGGCGATTTGTTATAGGTAGGTGATGGAACTACAGACACATGGCTATACGATGAGCAGGTGAGCTGGCAAAGAAGAGCAGGGATGCTTCTCAAGTAATTAGGATTGGGATGATGTACTCCACCCCTTCGGATTAAATAAAAATTGTACTCTGACAGTTGTTAAATATCTTGGTAAATTGGATGCAAAAAGATTCCAATTGGCATTTATCATGTCCCTCAACCTCCAGTCTCCAGTGAGAACTGGAAAGAAAGACTAGAGTGTGGAGAGAAATTAATCAGCTAGCCACAGATAGAGAGATATGTGACGAACGGAATGAAATGATGAGTAAAACACATGACGGAAGTGTCCACAAGTGAAAGAAGCATGGCTTCTTCCATTTCTATCCACACTACTGGCTAAAACATGGATGTGACAGTTGTGGCTCAAGCAGCCACCTGGAGCTATGAGTATGATCTGAGGTTGTAGATCAACAAGAGAGAAGGAACAAGATCCTAAAGTCTGGGGCGATTACTCACTCAGTAAAGTGTTAGTTTTGCAAAGATGAAGACATGAGAGCAATGCCCAGATCCCACATAGAAGTGCATGGTGTGGTGGCATGCTTCCACTCCCAGTACTGATGTGGTACAGACAGCTGGTTCCTGGGGCTGTCTGGCTAGCCAGGCTAACCTAGTTGGTAGGGTCCAGGTCAACATGAGGCTGTTTCAAAGGATGCTAATGGCTTCTGAAGATGACAGCTGAGGATTTCCTCTGGCATCCCCATGCATGTACACACACACACACACACACACACACACACACACACACACACACACACACACACACACACGATAACCAGGAAGCTATTTTTTCTGTCCAATTCTTCTGATTATTTTATTCAGTTTTCATAAGGGGTAAACTAAAATTTTCAACCTTGCTTTATTTATTCTTCTTGATTTTGTCTCTGTTTACAGTTATACCACTTCTAGGGTATAGACACAGCAAACAAGCAACCCAAGGAAAGAAGCCTAGTGACCTAAAGAGGTGCAGGAGATTGTATTGGGTTTCTTTCCTTCCTCATTCCTTCCTTCCTTCCTTCCTTCCTTCCTTCCTTCCTTCCTTCCTTCTTTCCTCCCTTTCTTTTTAAAATAAGTATTGGGTTTCTTTCAGAGCAAGCTTTTACAGGGAGGTTGAGGATACAGAATCTGTAGCAGTTATGGAAATGTATCACACTGGCTTTGGTTTTAATCCCAGCTTTCATGGTACTACCCCAATGACTTGAGCAGAGTTTATAGTATTTCTCAGAGTTCTCTTATATGTTGTTGAAAGCTAGTTTATGCCTTTTGGATTTGTGCAATGCAATGCTGCTGTAATACAGTAATTGTCACAGTACCTTGCAAGGAGTAAATGGATCCTGTTAATATTTGAAAGCAAAGGCAGGAAGCCCTGGGGACACATTCCTTCTCACACCTTTGATTTTGACAGGGTCTCCCATACATGATTTGTTCAGGGCTTGTCCCTAAAATCCCTGTGAGAACACGGAAGGCTAGATTCAAAGTTGATGGGAGGGTTCTTCGCTAATTAAACTAATTAACAATTCACTGTGACTGCCTGTGAGGTTACACTGTCACAGTGTCACTACCCACAAGAAAAATAAAAGCATCATTAACAGCAATCTGTCAGAAAAACAAAGCAAAACTTTCTGAAGAGTTTGCACAATTTGTCTCTTGCTTTCTTTTCTTTCTCTGGGAGAAGATGCGTCAGCATGGTAGCTAGGTGAGGCCTGAGTGAGCCTTTCTGTGTTTTTTATGAAATGATGGTTACACTCCTCATAGTGACAACCATGACATCCATAATAGTGCTGTTCGCTCTCAACTGATACAGTAATGCAACTAATGCTACACAAGGATTTCACATCGAGCAAAGCCTTAATAGTGCACCATGGTATAGATGTGCGAAGCTCGTTCATTTATGAAATATCTGACCTGGCTGGTCTTAGCTGGACCAGTTCATGTTGCTGAGGTTAGCTGTAAGTTGGCCCAGCAACTCTGATGATCTGGATAAGATTTGCTAACTTATTGGTGATTTGGTTAGTATTGGCTAATCCAGAATGCCCTCATCTGTGCTGACTGGTCTCACACATCTACTCCTAGTTCTGTTCCTACAGCAGGTTAACCCAGGCATGTTTTCACGGCTAGGGCACAGGACCAAGAAAAAGAAAACATGAACCCAATGCTTTCAGGCAACAGACAGCAAACAAGCAAACAGGGCAGCATGTATCTCTAATATTTTGGGCTTCCTTACTTATTGCCTTAAGCTCCTCTACATCCATGTGGCTGCTAGTTAGTCATGAGTCTGGCCTTCATGATATCTTAAATGGCATAGCTTTCCCCTTCTTCATCCCATTCTCATCCTTCAGGCAGCTCTGTGCTTCTATACAGCATGCCTAACGTGGGCTGTTTTCTTTTTAAATTCTAATAAAATTGTGCTTAAACTTCGTTTTGAGCCACTTCTTAAATTAAAAGTAAAGATGTTAATGAGACTAAGAACCCTACTAAGGGACCTTGATTCCCCCTGTATCACCTGTTGATGATGAAGGGACCACCCAAATTATAGCAACATGTACAAACCTAGGTGCCACATATGAGTATTAGTCTTTGAGAGTTTGTTTAGCTGACTAGTATGGTGACTACCCCATTGCATTCATTTTCCTGCACATGACATCATTTCATATTCTTAAGAAAAGGAACACAAGTAAATGCATTCACTAAGGCAGAATAAGATTGATACATAAACAAGATAAAGACACAACAAGAAAGAAAACTAGACCTATTTCATTGGGGGAACACAGATACAAAACTTCAAACAAACAAACAAACCAAAGCTTGCAAGCCTCTCTTCCACAAAAGTAAAAATGGTTACCATAAAGAAAACTAGTGACAGCAAGTGCTGATGAGCATGTGGGGACAGAGGAACACTTACCCACTGTTGTAGGAGTCAAATTAGTGCAGCAACTATGGAAATCATGGTGGAGGCATCCCAAAACCAAACTAAAAATACAACTATTATATGACCAGGCTAACTATCTCCTGGCATATGCTCAAAGGACTCTAACTACTAGAGAGAGAGTTGCACAGCCGTGTTCATGGCTGTTCTATGTACGAGAGCAAGGAAACGAAATGACCTAGATGTTCATCAATAGATGAATGGATACTGACAGCTCAATATGTAACAACGGAATTTATTCATCAATAAAGAAAAATTAAATTATGACATTTGAAGGAAGATGGGTAGAATTGAAGAACATGTTGAGTAAGGAATTCTATGTTCAAGGAGGGCCCATATCACATGTTTTCTTTGACTAGCAGGTTCTAGCTCCTAGTTCCTAAATGCATGTATCTGGATAGACATACTTTGTAGATAAATGCCAATATTCAGAAAGAGTCTCATGATACTGGAAAAGAAAAAAAAACACCTTTAAAGAACAGGCATATGGGAAGATGATAAAATCATGAGATATTAAAACAAAGAGGGGATATTGGGGGCCAAAGAGTATCGCTGGCAAAGCAGTCAGGCAAACAGGACAGAATGAGAAGAGAGGGAGACCAGACCAAAATGAAACATGGATGAAAATACCACAAGGAAACCAATTACTAACTAATCTAAAAAATAATTGAAAATAACTTTGTTCTTTTTATGACTGTGCATATATTATCTTTATCCCATTATGTTCCTGTGGACACATCAAACTTGCCTGTAACTTGCCTATCCTGAGCAGTGTAAAAGTTTTAATGTGCAAGTGGCTTTGTGATAGGCTGGCTTAGATTCATTTGGGCATATTCCTAGGGGTGATAGAGCTAGGTCATATCATAGTTCTGTTTGCATTTTTAATTTTTTGAGGAAATTCCATTCTCAGAACAGTATAGTGATTCCCCATCCGTGTACAGAAAGGTTCTGTCCTATTGTAGCATGTGTAAATCTAATACCTGGCCTGACAAGGGTGAGTGGAAGCCTCCAAGTCCTTGATTGCTAAGGATGTTGAATAAAATTTTCATATACTTATTGCTCATTTCTGCTTTATATTTGAGAAATGTCTGATCACTTAATTTGACTACTTGTTGATTGGGCTCTTTGGGGTTTGGATGTTTAGTTTGTTGAGTTAAAAGCCAATACGTTATAGATATTGGTCCTCTGAAGATGCATAGTTGGCAAAGGTTTTGGCCCATTGTAGGCTGATGATGTCCTTTGCTACATAGAAGCTTTTAAATTTCACACAGTCCTATTTTTTAGTTCTTGCTTTTATTTTCTGAGCCTTTGGAGTGCTTTTCAGTAGAAAAAGGCCTATGGCTACTCCTTGGCCTATTTTCTTTCTGTTTTCCTTTCACACTATGGAGTTTTACATTAAGGGCTTTGAGCCATCTTGAATTAAATGTGCCTACTTTCAACCTTTTTTGTTTTGTTTTGTTTTGTTTCAACACAGGGTTTCTCTGTGTAACTATGGCTGTCCTGAAATTCACTCTGTAGACCAGTCTGGCCTCAGACTCACAGAGATCTGCCTTCCTTTGCCTCCCAAGTGCTGGCATTAAAAAAGGCATGCCCCACCACTGCCGAGCCTACTTTCATTCTTAGACACATGGATATCCGGTTTTCCGATCACCTTGCTGCAGAGTGCCTCTTCTATAGTTTTTTTCCTCACACCTCTATCACAAATTAATGGGCTAGCTATAGATTTGTGGGCTTACTTCTGAGTTTTCTACTCTATTCCATTGATCTACATGTCTGTTTTTGTGCTTGTACAACACTGTTTTTGATTCTATGTTCTGTACTATTACTTGAAATCAGATGTTACAATACCTCCAACATTGTCCTTGTTTAGAGTGGCTTTGGCTACTTGGGGGTCTTTTGTATTCTATAAGAAATTTAAGATAAGAATTTTAATGAAGATTGTACTTACCCCGAGAGTATGTTAGTATAACCATTGTCACAATATTAATTTTGCCAATCCATGACCATAAGAAGTCTTTATATCGCCTACTATTTTTTTTTTAATTCTTTCTTCTATGGGTTTAAGTTTTCATTGTAAACGTTTTTTTAATTAATTAATTTCAATTATGTACTCCTCTGCCCTCAGGATATGTGTGAATGGGATTGCTTCTCTGATTCTTTTTTTAAAATTTTGATTGTTACTTATAAAAATCACTCATTTTATATATTAATTTTGTCTCTTGCTACTATTCTGAAAGTATTTTTCATAACTAACAATTTTCTGGTAGGCTCTTTGGGGTCCATTAAACATAGGAACATATCACTTGTGAATAGTAATGTTTTTATGTCTTCCTATTCTATGTGTATCACTTATTTTCTCTTTCTCTTGCTTTATTGCTCTGGCTGAAACTTGAAGCATCACATTGAACAAAAGTGCTAAGAGTGGGCAACCATGCCTCACTCCTTCCTTATTTTTGAGAAAATGTTTTCATTTCTTCCCGTTTAGTATAGTATTGGCTACGGATTGTTATATATGGCCCTCATTATGTTTATCCATGCTCCTTTTATTCATACTTAGCTTTTGTTTGTTTACTTTTTGAGACAGGGTCTTGTTATGCATCCTTAGATAGCTTGGAACTTAATATTTAGAACAGTCTGGTCTTGAGCTTCTAGTCATCCTCCTGCCTGTTATTTTTTTGTTCTGTTTTTTTGTTTGTATTTTTTTTTCCAAATGAAGACAAGCCAGGGTCATTTGGGAAGAGAGAATTTCAATTGAGGAAATGACTACATTAGTGATAGACAAACCTATGGGGGACATTCCTTGATTAATGATTGACGTTGCAGGACCCATCCCATTGTGGGTGTTGTAACTTCTGGGCACGCGGTCTTGGGTGCTGTGTAAAAGTGGGCTGAACAAACTATAGAGGAGAAGCCAGGAAGCAGTATTCCTCCATGGTCTATGCTTCAGTTCTTGCCTTGTCTTCCATTGGTGATGAACTGTAAGTGATAGAAACCATTTCCTCCCCAATTGCTTTAGTTATTATATGTATTACAGCAAATAGAAAGAAGATAAGATAATAAGTTTATGTTATTGTTGTGTGCTTATCTAGTTTTGGTATCAGTGGAATACTGACTCCATAATGAGTTTCCTAGCTATCCTTTTCTTTATATTTTATGAAATAATTTGAGGAATACTGATATTAAGTATCTAGTAGAATTATGCAGTAAGTTTATCTGGTCCTGGGCTTATTCAATTTGGCAGACTCTTCATTGCTGGTTCAACTTCATTGCTCATTAGCCTATTTAAGCTGTCTATATACTCCTGTTTTCATGCGAGTAAGTCTTATCTTCTGAAAAACATATCCATTTCTTCTATATTTCCAAGTTTATTGGAATATGGCCTTTAAGTTAGTCTCAAATGATCACCTGACTTTCATTAGCATCAATGGTGATGTACTATTGAAAACATTTTTTTGTTGTTGATTCTTAGTGCCACTCATCTCTCCACTCCCTTGTATCCGCCTTTGCAACCTCCTTTCCAAAATATAAAAGTCACACAAACAAACAAACAGTAAACAAAACAAAGCATAAAAAGCCTCTCATCGTGGAAGCTGCAGTGTGTCACAGCGTGTCCCACAGTATACCCCTCTGTCCATGGACCTTCAGTTGCAAATATTCATTGAAATGAGTCATTGGTCTGGTTCGAGGTCTCTGGCTTCTGTGACACAATCAATATTGGATTCTCACAGGGACCCCTCGTGACTATCCTGTTGTTGCCCTGTGTCATGGCGATCCTGTAGCTTTGGAGCAGTAGGATCAGCCCTTTCATGAGCCCCAGCAGTTCACAGATGGTTTATATTTGGGGGTAGGCCAACTCAAGGTACTTGAGCTGGTCAGCCTGCCAACTCTTCTTTATGCACACCACCAGGGGGCGCTCTCCAGCACTGCTCTGACTAGGCTACCCAATGCTGCCTCAGCAGGAGGTGAGGGCCGCTCTCCTGCTCTCATGTCCTCAGGGTCCAATCACCTGCACCCATGCTTCCATAGCCAGCTCCACTATGCTTTCTACTCAAGGCACATGGCCTATTCATTCAAGTGCTGCGGCTGGTGAGGGGCTGGGATGGCTCTCCTGCTATTACACTCTCAGGGCTAGATCACCTGTGCCTTCGACATCAGGGGGCTAGTTCTACTGTGTTGCCCAGGCAAGGTGTAGGACCTGCCTTCCAGTGTGCTATAGTCAGTGAGGGGTAGGGATAGATCCCCCCAGCTCTCATGACCTTGGGGCTAGGTCTCTCAACTACCACAGGTGGCAAGCGGTGAGGGTGGCATCACCTCTATTACCACTCCACGTGAGGGCAGACAAGTGATGGGGCCAACTCAACCATGTTCATGCTCATGGGCCAGCTCACCTTCTCCTTCCCCACTCGGGCCAGCTGTACTGTGCTGTCCTGGTGAACTGTGCTGCAGCTGTTGAGGGACTGGAAGAGATCACCTGCTCTCATGACCCTGGGGTCATCTATCCCAATTGCTGAAGGTGTGTTTGTGTGTGTGTGTGTGTGTGTGTGTGTGTGTGTGTGTGTGTGTGTGTGTGTTCACTACCAAACTGCACCACCTCACAGTAGAGGAGTGGTGGGGCCAGCACTTCTGTGCTCTAACCCTAGAGGCCAGCTCACCTGTACTTCCCAACAACAGCGCCAGTTCTGCTGTGCTGTCCAGGTGAGGTGCAGGGCTCATTCTCCTGAGTGCTGCAGCTGGCGAGGGGCACGGCCAACTTTCCAGCTTTCATGACCCCAGGGCCAGCTTTTCTGATTGCCTGAGGTGTCCACAGGCTAGGAGTGGGAGAAAGCATCACCTCCATGTCTGCACCACCCCATAGCAAATGAGTAGCGGGGTCAGCTCTCCCATACTCACTCCTTCTGGACTGGCTCACCTGTGTCCCTGCCACCAGGGCAGGCTCCACTGTATTGTATGGTCGAGGCACAGGGCCTGCTCACTAGAGTGCTGCCACAGGTGAGAGGTGGGACCAGCTTTCCAGAGCATTGCAGGCACTGAGGGGCAGGGCCAGCTCTGCACAGCCCCTGGACATCCACATAGTCCCTGGCGGCTGCCCAGACCAGGGATGTCCCCATGTTCTCTCGTGGTAATATGAGCCATGGACATATACACTGACATGGACCCCAGCCACTGCCTAGCCATGGTCCCAGATATGACCCTCAGTGGGTTGGCACGTCACCATGGCCTCAGGTGAGAGTGCTGGCTACTCACAACAGGCTAGTCCTCTCCACCCTCTCATCTTCAGCTCTATCTCTCTTTACAGTACTCCAATTGTTCTATTTCTCTTTCACTCTCATCTGTCCACCACATACTGACACATTGTAGTGGCTCCCACTGCAGGCAGGGCACATGGTGGCTAGATTCAGGGTGACCTCCTCTTTTGGACTACATGGTTTGGTGGCAAGCAGGCCTCTAGGTGTCTACTGGCCACCTGTGTGGCATGACAGCAGGTGGGTCTGAGGGCATCTTCCCCTCTGTTCACTGCTTGGCTGAACAGCAGGAGGGTCTGTGTGTGTCTATGGCTTGCCTGAACCATGCTGCGGCATTCAGGTCTACTGGTTCCCAGTTTTCTCATACTTCTAAGATCTTGAAGTGCACCATTTGAGTGTTTATATGAGCTTTCTATGATTTTTAGATACAGGCATTCCAAGCTAACATGTTCCCCCTTAGACTTGTTTTGGTATCTCTCAAAGGTCTTGGTGAACTGTGTTGTTATTTTTACTTAATTCTAGAAGTTATTTTTATTTTCGTTTTTTAAAATGTTTTCTCCGGTGAACCACTAATTCCTCAAGAGCAGTGGTCCTCAACCTTCCTAATGCTGAGACCCTTTAACACGGTTCCTGATGTTCCAGCGACCACCCCCCACCATAAAATTATTTTTGCTGCTACTTCATAACTGTAATCTTTGCTACTGTTTTGAATCATAGCGTAAACATCTGTGTTTTCTGATAGTCTTAGATGACATCTGTGAAAGGTCATTAGACCCCCCCCCCCGCAATTGGGAGTGATCCACGGTTGAGAACCCCTGTTCAACAGTGTATTACTTAATCTTCTGTGTTTATATAGTTTCTGTGGTTTCTCTTGTCATTGGCTTCTAGTTTTATTCCATTATGATACCATAAGTATTACTTATATTCTTTTTCTATTTGTTCAGACAGAACTTATGACCCAGAATGTAGCTTATTTTGGAGAGAGTTACACAAGATATTGAGAATAATGTGTAGTATTCTGTAGCTACTAAGTAGAACTTTTGTTCATGCCTGCTAAATTTATTTTATTAGTGAGATAGTTTAAGCCTGAAGTTTTTTGTTGATTTTTTTTATCTGAATGATCTGTAGGCTGATAGAAGAGGGATATTGAATTGGTCCACTGTTGTTGAATCTGGATCGGTATGCCCCTTTATCTCCAGTAGTGTTACGTTTATGAGACTAGATGTATAACATTTGGTGAATATATATTCATAAATATTATATTTTGGTGTACTGTTTTCTTTAGTATTGTGAAATATTCCTCTTTGCCTTGTTGACTAATTTTGGCTTAAGTTTCTCTGTCAGATATAAAAATGGCTACTGCTTCTTTTTTTCTGTTTCAACTTTTTGGCACATAGTATTCCATTCTTTGACTTTTTGTTTGTATGTTTTTTTTTTTCAGTGCAATATACATATCTTTTTCAAGGAATAAATGCCAGGATATTGTGTTTTAATCCAATCAACTAGCCCACCTCTTTAAAATATTATTAAATTTTATATTATTAAATTAAAGTGTAATTATACAATTTCCCCTTCCTTTCTTCTTTCTTTCCTTTTTTTTCCTTCAATGCCTCTCAAGTCCCTTCCTTGCTCTCTCTCAAGTTTATGGTCTCTTTTTCTTAAATTATTGTTATACACACATATTGAAATATATAAATACAACTTGCTCAGTCTTAATGCTACTTATATGTATATGAGGGATTCTTCCTTGGAGAAGATTATTCTCCTCCTCCCATCATTTGTTAGTTGCCTTGTGTAGTTCTCTGGCTAGGGTAGGACTCCTTTTTAAAAAAATATATTTTATTAATTTATTCATATTACATCTCAATTATTAGCCCATCCCTTGTATCCTTCCATTCCTCCCTCCCTTCCATTTTCCCCTTATTCCCCTCCCCTATGACTGTCTATGAGGGGGACCTCTTCCCCCTGCATATGCTCATAGGGTATCAAGTCTCTTCTTGGTAGCCTGCTATCCTTCCCCTGAGTGCCACCAGGTCTCCTCATCAAGGGGACATGGTCAAATATGGGACACCAGAGTTTGTGTGAAAGTCAGTCCCCACTCAACTGTGAAGAATGTCCTGTCCATTGGCTAGATCTGGGTAGGGGTTCGAAGTTTACTGCCCATACTGTCCTTGGCTAGTGCCATAGTTTGAGCAGGACCCCTGGGCCCAGATCTGCCCGTCATAATGTTCTTGTAGGTTTCTAGGACCCTCTGGATCCATCTATTTCCCCATTCTCCCATGCTTCTTTCACCTAGAGTCCCAACAGGATGTCCTCCCCTCTGTCCTACTTTCCTGGTAAGTGAAGACATTCATGGGACATGGCCCTTGGGCTAGTGTCCAGATATAAGTGAGTATATACCATTTGAGTCTTTCTGCTTCTGGGTTAACTCACTCATTATGATCATTTCTAATTCAATCCATTTGGGTAGGACTCCTTTTATTTGGGGAGTTTAGACCCTTAACATTTAAGGCTATATTTTAGTGATATTTTCTGGTTCTCATAGTTCCATTGGTTGTTTTTCTTGTCTGCTTTCATACTTTGCTTTTGCTTTATTCCCCATTCACCCATGAGCTTCCTTACTTACTGGGTCAGACATGGTTGATTCTTTCCTAGTTCTCATTTACTAATCTGTTCAGCTCTTGAGATTTATTCTTTCTTCTGCTTTTTTGTTCTGATTATCTTTTTTTCTCTGAGTAGAGTTCTTTAAAGTCTCTTCTGAAACACTGGCTAGTGGTTGTCATGGATTAGTTTAGTCTGTGGTCATCCATGGATAATCAGGTCTTTAATTATCCATCAACTTAAAAAATTCTTTCTTAGACATAGTAGTTTTGTTTGACAGTTTGTTTGTATCCAAGATTTAAATATATAATTTCATCTCTAACTGTGAGATATCTCCTGTCACTTTAATATATCTATGTCTGTCTGTCATCTATCTATCTATCTATATTCATGTATATGTAAATATTATTTAACAGTGGTATGAGGTTCTCTTTACAGCATCTTTTTGAGGTTCTATTTGACTCTTGTATCTTTATGTCCTTATTTTAATAGAGACCTATGAGATTTTTCTCCTTTAATTCATTGATGCTTTTTCTTTTCATTTAGTTGTTTGTTTATTCATTTTGTTCCTTATCCCTTTATTTCTTCCATGAATTATTTGGGTTTGTCTCTTCATTGTGTTACAGAATTATTGATTGTCAGGGTCACCTTTTATTATTCTTTATCTTTTTTTCTAAATTCAATAGTTCCTCAGCCTTGTCTTCCATCATTGGTACCCTTTTTTTCACTTGATCCTATCTGTTGGTGATGCTTCCCACTGTGTCTTTTACTTGGTTGATTGGCTTTTGTTTCCAAGGTTTCTCATTGGCTTTTTGTCAGAATCTCAATTTTCTTCCAGAATCCTTCCTACGTGTTGCTCAGTTTCTCCTTTTTTTCTGTCAATATTTTAAATAATCTAAGTTCTGAATTAATTTTCTTACTTCATACACTTCTGTTTTTACATTCATATACTTATTTTAGTCATCTTTAAAGTTATTGAACATTTTTAAAGCAGAGTTTTGAACTCCTGAGATTTCAGTTATTTCAGTATCTTTGTTCTCAGTTATTAGGGAATTGTGAGGTTTAGGGTGTGCTACAGTGGCTTGTTCTCACTTTTTCTCTGTTTCTATGTTATGGTTTTATGTGTGTTAGGATAAATGTATCCTTAAGTTTTATACTTTGGTTTCCTTTTGTATCCTTTTATGTCAGCCCTGTAGTGGGTGGTTCTCACTGTGGCCTGTGTTTCCCACTATTAGTGAGAAGGGAGAGGAAAGCAGCAGGAATGTGAATACTGGCTGGAAGCAAACTCAGCAAAGTTCTAAGATTCAGTAAAACAAGAACACGCCCGTTTCAATTACAACTCCAAATAACACTAGGAACCAAAAGATATAGACTACTGTTATGATGAATGAAGTTTAATGATTGTTAAAGATAAAGATTACTATGATTAAGGAGTAAAAAAAGAGGAATGAAAAAAGGGAAAAGAAGAAAGCTGGGACGAGGGTGAAAGTGCATTGCTGAATGTAAGAAAAATGAACGGAGAGAGCTTGAAATAGCAAAAGTGGTAGAAAAATTATAATCATTCATGATAAGAACTAACAAATAATAAAAATTAGTAACATAAAATAGTAAATAAAGTAAAAATGAAAACTACTACAACTTCTGCCAGTATTTCATTCTTGCTTTTCTGAAATGAAAACAAGTTCTCTTATCAGAGTTGGTTTTGGCAGCAAACTCTGCAGATGGACAAGCTTCTCATCTCTCTAGAGTTCAATCCATCCAGTCCAGAGTAAGTTTCATATAATCCATCTCCCATCCGTAATGAATCTCCTGAACAGTAATGAGCTTCCTCTCAGCTCAACACAGTGATGCTCTATCACATAGTACTCATCTGCCAGCTCCTGTGTCCTGAATGGGCCAGGGAGTCAAGATTTATGCCCAGGGATTTCAATGTCTAAGGGTCTAAAGGGACTACCTCCTTGCTTGCATTTAGTATCAAAGTCACATATTGACATCTCACCAGAGTTTGGGATGCTTTTCAGCCAGCAATCTGCTTCTGTGCCTGCGCATGTTTGTGTTCTGCCCAGTCGACTCCTGTGGGGGTGTTTGTATGGTTCTCAGGGTTGTTGCCTGCTCAGTCAAAGTGGGAAGACTCTTTGGTGTTTGTAGATATAATACTGCCCACATGTCTGGCTCTTCTCAGGGAAGCTGTTTGGTTGAAGTGTTTCTCTCAATATTGATTCCCTGCTTAACAGGTGAAGTCCTGCAGCCTTAACTGGGCCCTATTCTCCAGTGTCTGCTTCAAAGGGTAGGCAGATCTGTCGCAAACTTTGGTATTTCAATGTTTTCTTCTGGATCTTTTCCTCTATAGGTCATTTCTTTTCCTCAGGTTCATGGAGACACAGGAGAGTACAGCCAGTTGCTTCACCACCACCCTGAGAATCAGTTCTGACATGGTCTTGCTTGTGCCCATATGTTTAGCTTCCATGAACCGCTGTTTGCCAGTTCCACTGAAGTGGAGTGGATATTTTCATTAGAGGTTTTGTCCTAAAAAGATATTTCTTTACAGGTTTCTTGGTGTTGGCAATAATGGTAGTAAGCACACTGTAGAAATAACTGTTTAATTGAACTTGTCCTTTACTCTGAGTGTTTGGTATAGACTCATTTCTGATATCCAGTACTGACTCACTGGGTTCCCACAGGCTAATTCTCTCATTTGTTTCCTCTCCAAGGTGATGGACAAGTGCACTTACGTGTTGTTGCTATCAGCACGGTATCTCTGCATCTTCTGTCAGTGGTTCCCTTGGGACCTGACCTGAGTTTAGCTGCTTCATCTGACATACATTTTAAGTGAGCTACTTGACTACAGGAGTCCTATGTGTCTATTAGATACAGCAGATATTGGTATGCTGACGGATAATGCCTCTCATTTTATCCATGTTCAAGTTATTTGTTTAGTGTTTAATGCAATCATCTGTTGGCATTTCACTAGATTGTGTGTGAGTGTGTGTGTGTGTGTGTGTGTGTGTGTGTGTATTCATATTCACACACATGTATGTATGTGCAGCTTCTTGGACACCAATATATCAATTAACAAAATTAATCTGGGAGTGATATAAGCACTTCGTTTCCTTTAAGTGTAGAAGAAACTGCTCTCCAACTTCCTAGCAAAAGTATATCCTGAGATGGCTTTAACCAAGAGTCTCTTTGCCTCTTTCTTCCCTCATATGTCTGAGGACATGGTGCAACCAGCAGCCTCGTGTTAGATGAGGTATCTTTGGTCACTAATGCTTCCATGGATGACACTTTAATCTTATAGTAACCCATAGTGTGACTTGACTCTTCCTGCCTTTTAACCTCCTGCTGGATCCCTCGGACTCTTTGACTTCTTCCCAAACCTGTATAATCCTGTATAGCCTCAAGTGCTCTGAGTCCTTCTTGAATTCCATGTCAACATTAACACTTGTGCTGAGCCTGATGCCTGCCTGCCTTGCTCTTTTCCCTTTATTTCTGCCTTCCCCTCTTTGCAGCCACACATGCCAGAGTGTCAGGACCGCATCCCCCACCCCTCCTTGATCTTCCCCACCTATTCTTTAGAGTGGGAAGAACCCTAGAGCCTCCTATTCACAGGCATCAGATGGTGAATAAGTGTCCAGAGTGAACACAGGACATTTCTTCTCTGCAGCCTGTAAGGCCAAGTAAGATGTCACCTTAGGAAGATGAAGACATATGTCCAAGGTTAGGGCACAATGATAGTGACAATACCAGGCTTTAGATGTCACTCCCACACTGAGGCTTATGTTCTAACATACACTTCTTTCTGAAACCAAAGCCAGGTATAGTTCCTTCCGAACAAACACCAGTGATTTCTCCTGGAGATGAGAGGCAAAAGGAAAACGTACAGCCTCTTTCCTTCTCTTTTGTGGATCACTTTGCTTTTCTGAGGATCATCCCTTGTGCTTTGCCACACATGGTGGCCCAAATTCCCTCTGCAGAGCACACACTCAGAGAATCTCTTTCCAAAGTCCTTTAACCACATCACCGGACAACTTTTCACTAACTTTTCCAGCCACCTATAAACCTTGTTGCCAGCTCTTCATTCATGGGTCTTTGAAAGGCAGACTCATAAGAGAGGCCAGCTGAGATTCTGGTTCTAAGAGTCTCAGTCTGTTTTTTTGCTTGGCCTCACAGGTTTAAAAACTTTGGTAAAATTATGACTGTGGACATAACCTTTACGGATTATCCCTCAGATTCTTGAGGCCACTTCAGTCATCTCTGAGTCGCTTTTCTTTCACCTCCATGCTAATGCTTTGGCTGGGCCCCAGGCTCATGCACTGATGAATGCAACTGGGATTCAGGTTTACCAGATGGCCAGAAACGGTCTATCTTGTTCTTCTGGAAAAGCTAATCACCAAATCCTTCCAGGTCCTATGCTGGGGTGCTGGTTTTTCTAGACAGGCGAAGACCATTGGATCTTGGAATTTACAGGGCTTGTGTTACTTCAGTTGTCTTCAGAGTCCGCCATGGGCTGTATAGAGTGTTGAGCATGAGTGGGCTCAGTGCATGATGGGGCAGCCAAGTATCAACGAGACTGCTGAGAGTGAGCCTAAGACAAGCAAAATGAAGCACAGTGAATCTCAGATCATGGTGGTCTGGTCTACAGCAGAGCAGATCTCCTACACATGGACTGTAGTTCTGTAAATGTTGATGTAGCATCCACTTGCTGCCGAAGCTCTATTGTACTAGGCTTTAGGGACACAAAGAAAAATGAGAAACCTCCATGCACTCAACAGCTTGTATTCATAAACAAGAATGATCTCTAGGGAGACCCTCCATAGAGGACTCCATAATGCAAGTTAGGACTCTAGTTGAATATCCAGTGCATCTTTAATAATTATTTATTCACATTTTATTTTGATTGTAGTCTCCTCCCTCCTCTCCTCCTAGTACTACCCTCCCCCCTCTTCTGATGTACCCCTACTCCTCAGAAAAGTGGAGCCCCTCCTACCAACTGATCCTAGCACATCAAGTTTCATCAGGACTGAGTGTATCCTTTGCCACTGTGGCCTGGCAGGGCAGCCCTGCTAGGGGGAAGGGATCAAAAAACAGGCAACTGAGTCCAGTGGCTTTTTCTTAATGCTTATGGATGGTTGGCACACTTTGGGTTTATGTGTAAGTTTGTGTATGACGAAGTGAATGCTGCTGTTTCCCATTTAAACAGTGAGAGAGTCTGATATCTAATCTCTTGCCTGCTAACTACCAGTGGCTAGTGAGCCCATGCATTGTGTAAGACCACCCACTACAGATACTTTCCTAAACCAGTATAATCCCTAACTGCATTCCCAATACTTATTCTTATACCAACAGGTTAAGTGTAAATATCACCCTCATCCAAAAAGCCTCTCTCTGCAGCAGGTGAAGAGCATTACAGAAAGCCACAGCTACTCAAAATGGAGAGAACACCTGAGTATGGGTGTTCATTTCCACTGGCTACAACTATAACATGGAAGGCTCATGGAGCATCATGGGAAGGAGGTGGAAAGCTTCAAAGAGTCAGAGGACAAGGATCTGCTACCATATCGAGTCTCCTAGAAATGACAGAAAAGCTACACCCATGAAACCTCAACAGGAAAATAGTAGTTGATATATTAGCACAGAAGGAGGAACTCAGCCCTAGACAAAAAAACTATAGAAAAGTAATAACCGAGAAAGAGAGAATTGGTCTTTTCCAGAAACGAGTCCCTAATTGGTTGTCTAATGTTGAGTGGCCAGCCATGAAATCATATATAGATAAGCAACACTAAATAGAACCAGCAGGTTGTACTTAAATATTGTGTGTTTATACATATATGTCACAATAGTAGTAAAACAAACAAACAACACAAAAAGGTCACGGTTTGTGAGGAAATGGGTGTGGGCCTGGAAGAGGTTGGGAGAAAGAAAGGAAGCAAGAAAAATATGCAATTATATTTTAATTTTAAAAAAATTACAAAGAGGAAATGTTGAAAAAACAACAACAACGTCCCATTCAAAAGCCATCTGCCTATCTGGAAAATCTCAGTCACTATGTGGAATGTTTGCTGTATTTCATTCAGACCTTTAACAGGGCAGTAACAGCATCTTACAGTTCATTCATGTCCACACGTTTCTCCATAACATGTGCATGAAGCAGACTTGGGGAGATTTTGTATGTCGTACTCTTCCGCGGTGGAAGTACCAAGACTGTCTTAGGTTGTGTCCCTTTATTTCCTGGAAGACAAAGAAGGTCAGGTAAGACTCCACCAAAGACCTAGTTGAGAGGCCAAGATGTTGCTGAAATAGTAGTTAGGATAATATCAGCACACACTTGCAATTCTGAGCCACGTGGACACAGTAGTGACTCACTCAGCTTAGACCAAGGGAAGTGTGAACCCAAACACTCTTAGCAGAGCACCTCCGGGATTATGTAGAAAACACCTGTATCCAGCAGCAATCATGGCAACCACCATGGCTTCTAAGGTCTTTCTGCATAGCTTAAGGACTGCTCAGGCCCTATGTCAGCCATAGCTCTTTTAATTGACACTTTCCAGTGATAATATGAAATCACTTCCTTGGCATAGGGGCTAACATGACTTGAGTTTTGTCAGCTATAATTTATTTCTGTCCTAGTTAGGGTTACTATTGCAAAATGATAAAGCACTGTGGTCAAAAGCAAGTTGGGGAAGAAAGGGTTTGTTTTTTAAATATATTTTATTAATTTATTCATATTACATCTCAATTGTTATCCCATCCCTTGTATCCTCCCATTCTTCCCTCCTTCCCATTTTCCCCTTATTTTCCCCTCCCCATGACTGTGACTGAGGGTGACCTCCTCCCCTGTATATGCTCATAGGGTATCAAGTCTCTTCTTGGTAGCCTGCTATCCTTCCTCTGAGTGCCACCAAACCTCCACATCCAGGGGATGTAGTCAAATATGGGGCACCAGAGTTTGTGTGAAAGTCAGACCCTACTTTCCACTCAATTGTGGAGAATGTCCTGTCCATTGGGTAGATCTGTGTAAGAGTTCGAAGTTTACTGTCTCTATTGTCCTTGGCTGGTGCCATAGTTTGAGCAGGACCCCTGGGCCCAGATCTGCCCATCATAATGTTCTTCTTGTAGGTTTCTATGACCCTCTGGATCCTTCTATTTCCCCATTCTCCTATGCTTCTCTCACCTAGAGTCCCAACAGGATGTCCTCTCCTCTGATCCACTTTCCTGGTAAGTGAAGACATTCATGGGACATGGCCCTTGGGCTAGTGTCCAGATATGAGTGAGTATATACCATTTGAGTCTTTCTGCTTCTGGGTTAACTCACTCATTATGATCATTTCTAGTTCAATCCATTTGTCCACAAATTTCAGGAATTCCTTGTTTTTAATAGCTGAGTAGTATTCCATAGTGTAAATGTGCCACATTTTCTTTATCCATTCTTCTATTGATGGACACTTAGGCTTTTTCCATGTTCTGGCTATTATGCATAAGGCTACTATGAACATGGTTGAGCAAATGTTCTTGTTGTGTCCTGCAGCATCTTCTGGGTATATTCCAAGGAGTGGAAAAGGGTTTGTTTTATTTACACTTTCACATCACTATACATGATCTAAGGAAGTCAAGACAGGAACTCAAACAGGGCAGGGGCCTGAATGCAGGAGCTGATGCAGAGACCATGGAGGGTTGCTGCTTACTGGCTTACTCCTCATGGCTTGCTCAGCCTGCTTTCTTATGGAACCTAGAATCTTCAGTCCAAGGATGGCACCACCCACAATGGGCTAGACCCTCCCCCATCAATTACTAATTTTTCAAAAAATGCTCTACATGAGGTGGAGAGATAGCTGGAGGTTAAGAGTGCTATCTCTTCTTCAAGAGGTCCTGAGTTCAATTCCTAGCAACCAACTAGTGGTTCATAACCATCTATAATGAGATCGGGTGCCCTCTACTGGCAGGCAGGCAGAACATTTTTTATACATAATAAAATAAATCTTAAAAAATGAAATGCTCCACAGGCTTGCCTATAGCCCAATCTTCTGGAGGCATTTTCTCACTCAAAGTTCCCTACTCTCAGTTGTCTATAGCTTGTGTCAAGTTGACATAAATCTAACCAGAACAATATCCAGAGGAAATTGAAAAGAATGGAGTAAAATGCCACTTAATAAGAATGAGCTTTCCAGACAACACTTAGAAAGATGACCATTTGGTAGAAAAGTGCTCTGTATATCCTCATGAGAACACCAGACACATACTGTCCAAACATTGTTGGAGCTTATGTCGTTAAGCCTTTTGGCCATAAACCATTAAATACATTTCTAGAACCCTCACTATTTTCTGTGTGTGGATCTGGGCAGCACCTCAAGAACAGATACAGATTCTTCTCTACAAGTAAAAATGCATTAAATATAACCTACCTAAAACTCATGTGGTGGCACATGCCTGTAATCTCATTACTTGGGAGGCTGAGGCAGGAGGATTGGAAGTTTAAAGGCCATGTGGGTTTCATAGGGACACCTGTCTGCAAACAAACAACACATGATGACCCAATAAAAGGAAATATTTTAAGTTACCAATTTAAAATTGTTTCTATTGTTGAAGATCATAAGATAAACTCAGAGGCTGCATACTGGGAAAAAGTGCACATAAATTGCAAATCCAACAAAGGCACAGCATTTAAAACATATAACAAATGATCTAAAACCAACAATAAGAATATAGCCAAATTGTAACCCTGTACCGTCTTTTTAGCTATATAGCCCTCTGTACAATGCTGGGTGTTTATCTTTGTGATTGTGTTTTCACTGTCACTGCCCAATATCAAGAGCAAGCTCCCTCCTACCTGTAACTAGTTTGGGCAAAGATCAGAATCTACAATATTGGGCGAAAGTGCTACTGAAACACTGCACAGTAGCTTTTACACCCACTCGCACTGTTCTAAGGACTATTGTACAAGGATGAGGGTCCAAGCAGAAAGACACGCACCACATTTTTGCCTTCATTTAGGAGGATGGTTCTCCATAGAGGAAGCACTGCCCGCGCCCCAAGGGGTTTTCAGAAAGTAGTAAGGGTTGTTTTGGTCTTATAGTCATTGGTAGCCTCTGAGAGGCTGTAATCCTTGCAGTTCATAGGTTGTTCCATCAAATGAATTTTCCTGCACTCTGGCTAATACTCCGATATCATGAGTAGCCTTCCAGAGGTGTGTGCAGGTATAAAACTTTTAAATGGCTATGCCTAGACACCAATTTTATTTGAAACAGAAATTTCATGCAAACTGTTTTTGTATTTTTCAAATTTCTTGAAAAATTCAGCTACCCTGTCCTTAAACAAAACTCTCTTTTGATTTGTTCCTAAATTTTTATCAAGTAATTTTCCATTTTGGAGAGTCTGACCATTGATGAAAATGCTCCTGGTACTTCATTCATCCTCATCACACATTTCTACTCGCCTACATTTAGAGAGTTTGGAGACTTGTGGACTGAACAGCTACCACATTCTTAGCCTGTCTGTTGTGAAGCAGTGGGGTAGCCATTGCCGGCCTACTGGAACCACATTCTGTAAGCTGGTCTAATAAATCTCCTCTTAACCTATACAGTCATTCTAGCAGCCCTGGTCGTTTAGAGAACCCTGAAATATACACGCCTACTGTTATACAACTCCCTCTTGCATCTCCTTGTGTGAGAAATCTACTTCTCATCAACATCCCTGAATATGTAGCTGACCTGTAACTACACGTAACATGTGTAAGACGGCAACATCTACTAAGTCTTTGAGATTTGCAGATTGCTTACCAGCCCAATGTAACCTAATGAAAACTGACCCATAAAGAAACGTAGAAGAAAAATTAAGGTAGGTTAGAAGTGGTCACATCTTTTGAAAAATAAGTTAAAAATAAAGCACAGGACCTGGGGACCACCATGGGATTCTGTGCTAGCAGGGAAAGATGCACACAGGCCTGCTCCCCACCACATCAGCACGAGTGGCTGTAGACTCACAGAGCACAGCATACTGTCACGTTGCCCAGCACCGGAGAAGGAAAAATAGCCATAGACCTGTTGACCTTCATGGCCTGCAGCAATAGCCTCAGAGAAGAGGTGAGCAGAGTCACAGAGCATAGTGCAGGAGGAAGGAAATAGCCAGAGACCTGATGACTATCATGCCCTGCAACCTAGGTGGGAAACGTTGTCCAGAGATCCACATGGGCCGCAGGCTATAGACACACAGAGCCTTGCCTTGCCTGCCAGCACGTAGTACAGCTTGGGCGGAGGAAGACATCCAGAGACCCGCCCACTTCCATACCATATTTTAGGTGCTGGGAGAGACACCAGAGACCGGCCTGCCACCACATGGCTCAGGTGAGCCATAGGGAATCCTAGAGGCCTGCTTGCCACCGCACCACTGCCAGCGTGGACAGAGGAGGACACTCGGAGGCCCGCTAGCTGTGTGGCCTGCCCAGCAGCAGGAGCCACTACAGAGTGCAAGTAAGTATGTGGTGGACAGACGGAGAGAAACAGAAGTGGAACAGTTTGAGCCTTGTGAAGGGAGACAGAACTGGAGATTGGAGGGAGGAAAGGAATAGCCTGTTGTGAGTAGCTAGCCCCACCACCTGAGGCCATGGTAAAGTCCCACCCTGGGCTGCTGCTGACAGCCATGTCTGGGTCGCAGCAGGGGTCCATGATCCCTGATGCCTGTGGCTCATATTACCACTAGAGAACGTGGGAACGCTCCTGGTCTGGGCAGCAGCTGGGGTCTATGTGAATGTCCAGGGCCTATGCAGGCCTGGCCCAGTCCTTCACTGGCTGTGGCACTCTAGAGGGCTGGCCCCACTACTCACCAGTGGTAGCACTTGAGAGCCAGCCCTATGTCTGGCCTAGGCAGCACAGTGGAGCTGGCTGTGTGGTGGCAGGGGTGTGGGTGAGCTGAGCCCCATGGGTGTGAGCATGAGAGCGCTGGCCCCGCCACTTGTCTATTGTGGGGTGGGGTGGGTACAGAGGTGATGCCCTCCTGTCCTCTTTGTCCCTCATCACCTCCAGCAGTCATGAAAGCTGGCCTCGGGGTCATGGAAGCAAGACAGCTGACCCTACTCCTTGACGGCTACAGTCCAGTAGCCGTCCAGAGAGCTGACCCCTCCACTAGTCTGCTGTGAGGTGGCCTGGGCACGGGGATGAGGTCCTCCCCTTGCCCTTCTCCACTTTTGGGTAGTTGAGAGAACTGGCCAAAGGGTCATGAAAACTGTCCCTGCCCCTCACTGTCTGGAGTACTCAGGAGAGTGAGCCCTGCACCTTCCTTGGGCAGCACAATAGAGCTGGCCTTAGTGGCAGGGGTGCAGATGAACCAGCTCCAAGGATATGAGTGTGGGAGAGCTGGCCCTGCCGCTTGTTTTCCATGAGGTAGCCTGGGCATGGGTGTGATGCCTTCTGCCACCTCCCTTGCCCCTTGCCACTTAAAGCAGTTGGAAGAGCTGACCTGGGTCATGAGACTGAGTGGGTAAGCTGGTACTGGCCCTCACCAACTGTGGCCCTCAGGAGAGCAGGCCCTGAATCTCCTCATGGGCAGCACAATAGAGCTGGCCCTAGTGGAGGAGTGCAGGTGTGAAAGTGGGAGAGGTGCCCCTGCCACTTACCTGTAATGAGGTAGAGTGGTCACAGGGGTGATGCCCTCCCCCTCCCCTTGTCATCTGCAGTAACCAGAGGAGCTGGCTCTGAGGTCATGAGAGTGGGAGAGCTAGCCCTGCCCCTCAGTTAGGCAACACAGTGGAGCTGGCCCTGATGGTGAAGGCATGGGTGAGCTGCACCTGAAGGTGTGGGAGAGGGAGAGCTGGTCCAGCCCCTTACAGGACGCAGCACTTGGGAAAGTAGACCCTGCACTTTGACTGGGAAGCACAGTGAAGTTGGCTCTGGAGGCATGGGTGTGGGTGAACTGCCCCTGAGGGCACAAGAGCAGGAGAGCTGTCCCTGCCTCCTGCTGATTGTAGCATTGGGTAGCCTAGCTAGAACAGTGCTGGAGAGTTCACCCTGGTGGGGCAGATTAGGGATAGTCAGTGGGCTGGCCAACTCAGCTACCACCTAGGCTTAGAACAAGGGCTTTGAGTTGTCCCACCCCCCAAATCTACATTATCTATGAATTGCTGGGGGCACATGAAAGGGACAGGCCTGCTAGATTCAAAGCCACAAGATCTCCACGATGCAGGGCAACAACAGGATAACTGGGAGGAGTGCCAGTGAAAATCCAAAATTGATGATGTCTTTATAGAAGGCAGAGACCTCAAATCAGACCAATGACTCATTTCAATGAACATTTTCAAGTGAAGATGTGTAGACAGAGAGGTATATTGTAGGACAGCTATGACACACTAAAGGTTCCATGATGAGAGGTTTTCTATGCTTTTTTTCTGTTTGTATATTTCTATTTTTATTTTTATTTTTTGGGTGGAGGTTGCAAGGGTGGATATCAGGTTTTGGGGAAATGAGTGGAACTGAGGTACATGATGTGAAACTCACAACGAATCAATAAAAAGTTAAAAAAAATTAAGTCATTCTATTTTTTTCCAGAAAAAAAAAAAGCATAGATTTTATGGTGGTCAGTAGATTATCAACTAGTAGCTGTCTTTAGTATTACAGGTCAGGATTAGTTAACCAAACAATGTTATACTTATCCATCGTGTTTGATTTTTATCCTTATGTCATTAATGAGTCTGATTCTTCATTTCTGAAGTCTTGGTTATTTGCTCTTTGTTGTAATGGGAACACAATGGTTTTGGGGGACAAGGGAAGTGAAAGTAAGAGCTCTTGGGGGGAGCCTCTGGAGGTATCATTTGGTTGGCAGATGTGAACCTTGCATGTAGCTGTGGATCTCAGCTAAGCCCACACTTCTCAGAGGTATCAGAAGATCATTCAGGGGAGGCACCAGAAAAGGGCCTAAGAATAATCTTTCCATTACTCTAGAGGAATTCCTGAGAGGCTCTTGTGAGTCACACCCTTGTTTTGTCCTGTTAAGGAGTGAATTGGGTGTTCATGTGCAATTACATCCATCCTGGAAAGGCAATGCGGAGCGCGGGTTAAGAGTGAAGGTTCTCCGATAGGGCATGCTCTTCCAGGTAGATAGCTCAGTTGCTTTAATTCCTGGGCCTGGGCTTGTCCATCTAGAAACAGGGAGCATAGAGGAACTGTTGTGGTAAATCTGTTTTCTCCAGGCACAACATGACAATTGCTATCATGGGGCAGAGATTTCTGTGGTCTTCCTGAAGTCATGGCAACAAATAAGTAAAACAACACAGTGACAGTGAGGTCTATAATAACAGCAAGGGAACTTTTATCTTGTTGAAAGTAGCAAAATTTAGAATTTAAGTACAGAACCAAATTAAACATTCCTTCAGTGGAAATGTATATGAGGGACAGGGTCACCAGAACGTCCCCTGAGATTCTAGCCATTACTCTCTCCAGCCCCTAGCTGTACAGGTCTGAGTGGGTGTGAGAGTTTATGAGGGCGGGATAGAAGGGTGGCTTGGATGTAACTGCCTAGAGTCACCCCTGCTACAGCTACTAAACTCAATAAACTCACTAGATCAGCATGGTGGACCTGGCTGGGGTTGGTACTTTGTTCTGTTGATGATATGGAGTGAGCAGATATTTGTTTATATATCTCCAGGAAAAGCTACCAAAGAACCATCTCAGTAGCTAGTTAATGAATTGAATGAGATAATGTATGTATGTTGGATAGCAGATCTACAATGACGCTACATTGAGCAAGTAGTATACGCACAGAAAACGTCGTTAGCCTTCATTCGAATATGGAGATAGCAGCACTTCTAGAAGTGTTGTGAAGATTGAATTAATTTACACACACACACACACACACACACACACACACACACACAGATACACTACCACCATGACCACTACACACCAATCCAAATAGTGACTGATATACTTTAATAATGAATATTAGCTTTTATTATTGTTAATACTAGGACCATATTTGTGAAATTATCAAGATTTTAAATTGAGGCACAGTACCAAGATTAAAAAACCTCTCCTATTTAAATATTTTAATATCAAATACTCTCATTTTAATATTTGATTTGTTAAATAGAGGACGAAGGCGTGCATGCATGGAATGTCTTAAATAACTAAGCACCGAAACTCCCACACATTATCCCTGTTTATGCATATTAGTGTTTTAATGCCATTACATTTGAATATATATCTTTCTTTTTAAGGACCAAAATAACTGCTGTGGGTGCCCACTGCCAATGTACCCTCAAGTCTTTGGAATCTTTACAGGAACTGGGCACTGACTCACACACATGCACGCACACACACACACACACACACACACACACACACACACACACACACACACACACACATACACACACACATACACACACAGAGCCATATACACATATCTGGGGAGAGAGAACCTTAGGAAAATATTGGTTAGGAAAAAAAAAAGGGGGTTAAAAAAGCTCTAGGATCTTAGGTGTGATCGAGAAGGGAACTTGCTGGGTTTCGCTCCAATGAGCAGGGCCACAGTCATTGGGCAGTGCTCATTTGGGATTTGGTTATTTGGTTTGTTGAACCTCCGGGGCGATGAAGCTGTGACTGACTGTAAGCCAGATATTTGTCCCACCCAGTCTTCTTCGACAGGGTCTTTGCAGAGTCTAGGTCAGAATATCAGGGGAAGCTGGGGGAAAAGTAGGACCCCTGAGCATGACTAAAGATTGACACCTCCCGCCTCCAGACCCACTTCTTTTGGTCTTTGCCACCTGTAGCATGTAAAGAGAACACATGTTGACCACCTGCCCTATTTTCCCTCTTAATATTGAGGTATAATTTGGATACATTAGCCTTTTCAGTACACATGAGTTTTAATAAATATATACACTCAAGGTTGATCACCACCTTTAAAATACAGACTAGGCCCAGGACCTCCAACTGCCCTGAAGCCTTTGTAGTTAATTCCTCCCCACCCCTCAACGCCAAGCAAACCACTCACCTCTGTCTCCTGAGTTCTGCCTTCCAGAATCACACAGTGTATATAGCCCATCGAGCCTGGCTTCTTTCACTTGGCATACCCTAGTTGCCATTTGTCCTGGATGTACCCTTCCGGTCTGCAGGTTTGTGGCCTAGTCTCTTTCATATCCAGGGTCCTAACATGTAAAATGGGCAGGAAGTGGGTAGGAAGAAAGAATATGCACAAATGTGGTAGGTGGAAAGAAGAGCCAGTCTTCAAGTGCTATCACTCTTATTAGGCCGTCACCTGTTGGGGATGAAAAAGGCAGCCTGGAAAGCCTTTGTTTGGTGAGTGAGAAGGGTCCCGTATTACGTTTGGACTCTCCATCACCTAGCAGACCCTATTACCTGGTTCCAAGACTCAAACCTAAGCAGGAATATTTGTCCCAGAAACTGTCACCAGAGGATGCAGCCCTCTGGCATGCTGCTTCTGTCATACTTCTTCCTGAGGATGCTGGGAAACCTAACCCATGAGTGAAGTTCCTTGATCTATTTGCATGAACATAAATTTCAAAACAAAATCATTGACATTACAAGTAATTTACAAGCCATTGTGTATGGGGGAGAATTGGGATTATTTAGCAAAGAGGCATCACACAGTTTTAGAAGAAGATGAGGCTTCTCTTGGCTCAGGATGCACAGGCAGGGGAGTGAGAGCTAGGTCTGCATTTCTTCCTGAGTGCTGTGTGATTCTGAACTACAGAACAGGTATCACCGACAGACATTCCCTATGCCTCATGAGAGGGAGAGGCCCAACTTCACTTTTCTTTCCTGGTCTCATGAAACTCCCCTGGCAGACCAGTAAACTAGAAGACAGGTACAGACAGGGAAAAATAACATCAAAGGTGGGTAGGGGCTTGAGAGAGCTAGGTGCTACACAGGAGCCTGCTACTAAGTGTGCGGCTTTACTTCACATGTGAAAAAGAGGGGCTGCAGTAAGTCACCCTAAAGGAAGCTTACACTGCCCTGTGAGGTGACACTGATTCCCAGTTCTGAGATTTGAACCAGGAGGAAGAGAAAGCAACAATTTTGAACCTTCTAGTGACATCTTTCAGAGACGCTCACTCTTTCCAGGTCTAGCTGAATAGGACTCCAATAAACATATTGCCGAAATGTTTGTTTCTGGGTGTCATTTTCGACTGCAAGTAGCTAAAACAGACCCAGCTCCTATATATAGACGCTGCATTTGGTTGTGTGCTCTGGGAGGCCTTTATTACTGTGCTCCTTGGCAGGCTACCAGCTGAGCCTTTCCCTCAGATTTTGGAATTAGGAAGTCAAAGAGGATCACTGGCCATGTTAAGGGTCTCCAGTCCGTCCTCTCTCTCTCTCTCTCTTTCTCTCTCTCTCTCTCTCTCTCTCTCTCTCTCTCTCTCTCTCTCTCTCTGGTAAAGCCCCAGGTGCCAGCACAAACTGGCTCTTCTCGATGCTCAGAGCCTCCTAATATTAATGATGACACCGCTGACGGGAACAGACCAGCCCCACCGTGGTGGTGAATACAGGCAAAGCTCCCCTGCCATCTGAAGGAAACAATTTGTGTCAAAATGAAGTATAGATGGCCACACACAGCCCAGTCTAGATAAGAGAATCCAGAACCGTTAGTGGCTCGAACAAAGAGAGGGAGTTTTAAAGGTGTTTTGTTTCCTTGATTGTGTTTCTTCTCTTTTCTTTTTTCTTTTTCTTTTCTTTTCTTTTTTGAGGGTGGGTGTTAGAATTTTCTTCATGAATTTTCTAGGGAGATGGCAGGCTAGGACTACGAAGGTGAAGGGCAGAAGGTGAGGCAGGTGGTAAAAGAGGAGATTACTAGCAGCAGGGGCAGGGAAAGAGGGAGGCTATACAGAGACAGTGCTGGACTCTGGTTTTTAAAACCGTGCCCTGTCCCCGAGACAGTCCCTCCACTGTATGTCCTTTGTTTTCTCAGCCCCGGCTCCCAGTGGCCTTTCCACCTGCCTCTGTGATCCTGCTGTGTTTACCCAGCATAGATCTAGCTGCCTTTCTGCTCTCCAGAGTTCACGTACTCCCACCCCTCCTTCCCTGCTCCTTCCTTGCTTCATCCACCCCCCTCTTGTCTTCCCCACTTCTCTCCCTCAGCACTTCATTCTCCCAGTTTCCTCCTTTTCCAACCCTCCTGCCCTCCCTCTTCCATGTCACTCCTTTCTCCTTCTATGCCTCCTCCTCCTCACCTTCCTCCCTTCCCCTTTCCCCTTGCTTTCCTCTCTCCCTCCTTCCCTCTGTCCCCTGGCCCTCTGTCAGCCTTTCACCCCCTCTCCTTCCTCTCTTCATCCACTCTTCCTCTGTTCCTCTCTCTTCCCTTTCTCCCGCCTTCCCTGCTCTCCTTCTCTGCTCTGGTCCTCCTTCATACAGCTCCAGTTCCTTGCCCTCTGGATTTACCTGCAGACCAAGACACCGCTCCTCTTGCTAGAAGCTGTTTAAGAAATCCATATCCTCTCCCTTCACTCCTTGGGCATTTCAGAAATGATATTCCTCCCCCAACTACCCCGTCAAAATAAAATGAATTCAGCCAGCTCCTGCTGTGTGTCCTTAAATTCATTCCCTCTAGCCTCGCTGGTTTGAAAGCCTGTACCCTAGAAGGGGCCTCCTGCATTTGCTGGCAACCCTGCTTGAGTCTGATCGCCACAGATAGTGCTTTGGAGTGAAAAAAAAAAGGGGGGAAAACCCTCTCGTTGGAGATTTCAAAACAGATTCTACCAGCTTTCAAATCTGTGCACTTTGCGGAGTGGCAGGGTTTGAGGGAGAGTGGTTGAGGAACTGGGGTGTGGGTGTCTCTCATAAACAAATAAGCAACAGAATTTATATATGTATAAATTTGGTCTTTCCCTTGGCATGTTTGGTGTCTGTCTCCCTGGCATCAAGGGTGGGTGCTATGTAAGTCTGACTTCTCTCACACTTTTGCTCCGGCTTGGGGCATGTGTGTGTGTGTGTGTGTGTGTGTGTGTGTGTGTGTGTGTGTGTGTGTGATGGAATTGAGGAGGGGGGTTGCTGTGTTTTTGATCCGATTCACTTGACAGATTATTTGAATCCAGCCCACCTTTCCGCACATGTCAAACAGATGGGATCATTGTTAAAAGCCTGGAGAGCCGGGCTGAGCGGTGGGTAAGGCAGGGAAGGAGAGGGAGGCAGGAGGGGCACCGAGGGGAAGGAGGGGGCACCTTCCAGGAGCTTTGTGTTTTCACACATTGGAACTGACAGGAGACCTTCTTCTCTGTGGGTTGAGGGGGAGTGTTTGGGGGCATGGGGCTGAAGAGGGGGGTGGAAAGAGAGAGAGGTGGGGTGTGGGTGGGCAGGGTTATGATGTCACAGCCCAAGTTACAACAGGAGGAAAACACAGAAATGGTTCAACATTTTTTTTTTAAACTTTGGACTGCCAAGAGCTGAAGGAGAGTGGTGAGCAAAGGAATGAAGGGGGGGAGAGAGAGAGAAACTAAACTGGAAGCCTGAGTTTTGTGTTGCTTCTTGAAACCTTATGAATGGATTACTAGCAGCTGAGAGCCAGGAGAGACCTATAGGGGATGCAAGATCACCCACACATACAGGGGGAGAAAAACAGGCGGAACCCTTCCCTGACGTGCTATCCCCCCTTCCTCAAATGAATGGTAGGAGATGTTTTTCTGAGGGTCTTTGGGGTGGCAAGGGGGCAAGGGGCAAGGGGCAAGGGGAGGGGTTGACTTCTCATATCTGAGTATCTTCTTTTTTCTGAAGCTGAGCCATCTCTTCCTCATTCTCTCTCTCTCTCTCTCTCTCTCTCTCTCTCTCTCTCTCTCTCTCCCTCCCTTCCTCCCTTTCTCCCTCTTTCCTCCCTGGCTTCCTCCCTCGCCCCTCTTCTCCTCTGCTGTTCTGGCTTTCTCTATCCCTGTCCCCAGTCTCAAATTCTATTCTTGATCTGCTTCAGGGGGCCAAAACTGAGTCAGAAAAGTGAAGGGAGCTTAGGGAAGTGATAAAAGAAAACAGAGAGACGAAGACCTAGGGGTATCTGCTCAGCAACATCCACGTGCCTGAATCGAGGGCTTCTGTGGGGGGTTTGCTTTGAGGCTCTATTCTATGCTACGTGGGGAAACAGGGTGCTTGTGGGATGGGGCACGCAGGACTCAGCATTTTTATAGGAGTTAAGTCAGTTATCAGCTGGGAGAAAGATGAGGAGACACAGGCTGGAGGAAGGACCATGATCTTACTCCAGAACATGTGGGCTGTGTGAATTAGTTATAAGTAGCAGAAACAGAGTGATTTTAAAAGTGTAAGTGATTTTTTTTTTCTTGAAAGGATTCCATACATATTTGCACCTGTTTTATGCTACCTGTAGACAAGCATGCCTGCATTCTCTGCATGTGTCCATGCGGTCTATATACAAGCATGTTCCTGTAAGGGATACGAATCCTTTGAGAAGGCTGACATTGAGCACCTAGGAAAACAAAGCAGAGGTTAAACTCACAGTATTCGCCTCCCCCATCTTACCCATTCATTTCAAATCAATTAAAAAATATCTGCTGCAATCTAGCTGTTCATTTGTGTAAGTTACTTATTTTGAGCACCTTGTGTATTTATTTGTTCACTCAGCATATGGTGACTTTTACTAACTTTAGACTGAGAAACTTCTGAGAGAAAAAGAACGTCTATGTGCTAGAAGTACATGGCACTACCATTTAATGCTTCTCACGGCAGGCAGGGTAATTGATTTCTCCTTTCCTCCAGTGTCCAATAGGAAGTGAATTTGGCATTGTCCTTTTAAATCTGAAATGATAGAGTAAAATAAGAAAAAAATGTAGAAGGCTTGTGATAAATCAAAAGAAAGAGATGTGAATGATCTACAAAAGGCTAGTGTGTGTTTATTGACCATATTCATTCAACGTGTGAGTGTGTGTCTGTGTGTGTGTGTCTGTGTGTGTGTGTGTGTGTGTGTGTGTGTGTGTGTGTGAGAGAGAGAGAGAGAGAGAGAGAGAGAGAGAGAGAGGCTACACACAGAAAGTCACGCTCCAAAACAGTATTGATTGTTTTCTATTGATTGTGTAGGCTGTGGCTGCTGAGAGAGAAAGCCTGAGATGTTTACTGGGAAAACCAAGAGGAGCATCTGTCCCTTGTGCCTCAGAGAGGTGGGGGGAAGGGGGGCTCAGGAGGAAGGAGGGGACAGAGAGTAGGTGGAGTGATGCACCAAACTTATTAGCTTTGACATCATCATTGTTTTTAAATGAAAAAAAAAAAAACACCCAAGAAGATAATTACAGGAAGAAAGAGATGGAGAGACGGGGAGCAGGAGAAACGGGAGGGAACAGGTCCCTTGACGTATATGCGGCTCATGTTGCTCTTTCTATCCATCTTTCCAGAGACCCACCAGGCTCCCAGAAGGTGAAAGCAAGGGCTCCCAGACTCATTTGATCAGAAGACCAGCAGACTGCCAGCCAGAGAACTTTACAGAGACTTGCAGCATACCAACAAGTTGGACAGGAATATTAAAAAAGAAAGAAAGAAAGAAAGAAAACTCTTCAATAATCAACAACTGAGCGTCAGGCTGAGGGAACGCTCACCTACCCAGGCAGGCTGGAAGCTGTGTGGACATCTGGCTGAGGACATCTGAAGAGAGAAAGTTAAGTACCAGCTTCGAGTTTTCTGCCCCAGATTATTTCTGCATTTTTAGAGACTACGCATAAAACTCTGTCTCAGTCCAAAGGTGGTTTTTTTTTTTTTCTAATTTGATTTAAGTTGAATATACTGTGGGTGATAGGCTCTAAAGAGAGAATCTAACTCCTATAGAAAGAAGGGGAGGTGAAAGTGAACATCAGAGAATAAGACTGTTTCGAATGACCAGCTAGGGTGGTGTGTATCTGAGGGAATTTGCCTTACATTATACACACTGTTCTAGTATCAGTGAGGAGAGGAGTTACCTGTGGGGGGAGGGAGTTTAAAGTAAGAAGAAATTAAGCAAGCAAGAAGGGAGGCCAAGGTGAGAAGGACCAGGCTGCAGGAGTGACAGAAGCCACAGGGGCTGACTGAATCCCCAGGACAGATAGTCAGGAGAGGCATTCCTTTGAGGCTACTCGAGAAAGTTTAGTTTGTGAATCAGTTTCGCTGGTGACTTCAAATCCATTGTTGGTGGTTGCCTTTTCCTCACCTTCCCATCATTCTTGTGTGGTACCCAGAAACTGATTTCTAGTTCTAAGGAACTAGAGCTGAGGGAGATAGGATGTTTTGGAAGATCCTGAGAATAAGCCTGGTGGTCCTGGCTGGGTGGGCAATCAGTGCCACCGACTCAGAGCTGGGCTCGACACGTAAGAAATTCCTGGCCCAGAAGAAACATCTGAATCGGGTGCGGTTGGAAAGAGAACAGTGTTGGCTGGGGAACAAGGTTCGAAGACCGAGAACTGCTCCCCAACATCATCTCTTTGGGGTCTACCCAAGCGGAGCCAAAAGCTACCTGAACTCCTACCTTGTGTGGAAGCAGCAAACCCAGAATGTAGCATGGAGCCAACAAAGCACAGTGACAGAGGCTCCGAGTGGTGTTTCCCAAGACCTGACTGAAAACCCAGCAGGAGTGAGGAGGGCGTCTGAGCAGCCAGCTGCCCCGTGGGTAGGGGATGGTCCTATTGGGCAATCGGAGCTGCCTAGAGATGATGACACTTATCTTGGCAAGGGAGGATGCAAGCAGGCTCTAGGTGAGCCTGCTACTCGGGGAAGCTCAGAAACTGCTGCCTCCACCCTTGCCACCTTTGCGTACCAGAATGGACCCACAGCCGAGACCCAGAGGAATGGTGAGGCCAGTTCTAGGCTTCCTCACCAAATGCAGAAGAGGCAGGCAGAAGTGACCAGAGACTCCCGGGATACCCCTCAAGATTCCCAGCTTTGGCCTAAGAAATCCCGTAAGCACCGAGATAGTGACAGTTCGTTGGCGGCCACCATCCAAAATGGTGGAGGGGTCTCTGGCTGGAGAGCAGAGACCTTTAACCCTCAAGGAGGATTGCCTGTACTGTACTTCTCTGGGAAGAGGGAGCGGCTGCTGCTCCGTCCAGAAGTGCTGGCTGAGATTCCCCGGGAGGCGTTCACAGTGGAAGTCTGGGTGAGACCAGAGGGAGGACAGAACAACCCAGCCACCATTGCAGGTAATGTCCTCTACTACTGGGCTTTCTCAGGTCCCGGGGTGGTGGTGGTGGTGGTGGTGGTAGTGGTGTGTGGCTGCCTCCATTTCTGTCATGAGTAGAACAGAGGGGAAAAAAATGAGGAACAGGCTAAGGCTAGGAAAGCTTGGCCAGAGGGGGTGTGTGGGTGTGGGGTTATTTATCAGAGCAGAAGTACCCTAGACACCATCAAGATGACATTACCACCTACCCAGGGCATTGCCACTATCCATCTCTTGGTGTTCTATACATTGTGCTTACACCTTAGGAGACCTCAGCTTAACTCTTCTCCCTTTTTAAAGGGAGCGGACTTGGATTTTTTTGACAAGGAGGAAGGAGAGCCACATAGCTTCTCATAGTCTAACATGGACTAGCTAGGCACCTCTGAAAGCAGATGACAGTCCAAGGATGGTACTAGTGAGCAGTGTCCAGTTAGGTCTAAACAGCAAGGAAGTGAGACTGCCACCCTGGAACTAGGAAGAAAGGTATCACCTGTGTCATAGCATGGGTCCCCTTCGCTTTACCCCAACAGGTCTCCTGGAAGACATGGGCACTTACAGGCCAGGGTCCTGGCTTCTAGCCCTAAATATGAAAGCTTGTTTAACACGTCTGCCTCTGCACTGTTAGTCAAAGGCATTTGTTTGGGCGTGCTACCTGTGTTTATTTTGATTAAAGAGGGATACCCAGGAAGACAAAGAAAAGAGCTGAATTTTGAGTCCTTACTTGTCTTTTTCTATCTGGAGAGGTTGATACCAGCAGGATTTGGCTGTATATTTTATCCTTTGGTGTCTCATTATTCTCTTAGACACTCCACCAAGGGAGAATTGTGAGAAATATAGAGTGTAATGGTATGTATGCAGGAGAATGTCACAATGAGACGAGTTACTTTATACACTAATGACTCCCCCAAACAAAATACTGTCCCAAAACAAAACAAAACAACAAAAAAGCAAAGCAAAAAAAAAAAAAAAAAAACAAACAAAAACAAAAACCAAAAAACCAAACAAACAAACAAAAAACAGCACCAAGTTGGATTAGCCAAACACCCATTCATGTTTGTCAGTTCCATTACATTGATGGAGAAACTGAGGCAAGGAGGAGCATGTCAGAGACATGCTAGGAAAAAAAAAATGCCAGAGTTCATGAATCACTTGATAGTTCCTCAAACAAAACAAAGCAAAACAACAACAACAAAGCCCAAACCAAACCAACCAACCAACCAACAACAACAACAAAAACAAACAAAACAAAACAAAATAAAACAAAAAAACAAAAACCACTCAGGTTTCTGAGTGCATCCAAATAAGTTGCAGACTAGGCAGACAAATCTGGAGGGATGGAGCCTCCTCCAGTGGGTGTCGCTGGATCATCCTTGTGGACACTGTGTCTCCCCTCTTTGGCTGCTATTTCTTATTTGGAATCTGGGATTCCCAGACACTGAGCACTCTCCAGTCATGTGGCTTTGCTTTATTTTAGTTTTGGGTGGGAGAGGGGATGAGAGAAGGGGCCAGGCTGTAAGCTAGGTGGGGGCAGAGAACGAGGAGAAGGAAATCCTTCTTCTAGGGCCAAAATGGAAGAAATAATGAGACGATTATCTGCTTGGAGTTGGCAGCCTCAGAGTTTCCCCAGATGACATCTTCTTGCTGCCTAGTCTGGCTTCCTAGTGCCCATCTGCCAGGGAGACTGCGTGCTTGCAGTCTAGATTAAGGCCGGCAGATCCGACTTTGCTTCCTCCTGCAGTAGCAACACAGACCTGGGATCAGTTCCCTGGCTGTGAAGACTGAGAGGAAAATCCAAAAGGAATATATGTGGGAGGCCCTGGAGGACTATTGCCTGGGGTCATTACAGTTCAGTTCTGGAAAACAGGACCTCGGTACCTGACTTCTGGCTTTTATCCTCCAGTCCTTCAGTCTCACACTGGTCAAGGCCAGTGATGCCAGGGTTTGACTACAGACCCAGCGCTCTTTGCCTCACCTCTGGCATGCTTACCCTCATTTCCACATGTCTTTCTGCCTTGTCTATCACCAGCAACTGTCTCCATACTGCCACAGCACACATTCAGATCTTCCAGAGCGCACTCAAACCCTTCCAGCCTCTCTAAGTATATACAATTGGGCAGAAAAAGCTTTTCTTAGCAGTTTAGTTTCTAAATGTTTCTTTTTCCTCAAATCAAAGTAGCTCCTGGGGTATTCTGGGACTTCTCTCTTAAGTCTGTTTCTATGAGGTTTGGGGGGCAGAGGGCCTATCTCCCTGGGCGGTGGTCCATTCACTCTTTCCTCAGACTTGTGCTGGCCCAAATTATCCCAGGCAGGATTGAGGGTAAAAGCCTGTAGGAGGCGGGGGTTGACTACAAGGCCTCTATTCTTTGGGCTCAGCATGCTGTTCATTGTCTATGCCCTTATTATTTCACCTGTGAATGGCATGGCTAAAGATCCGGAGGTTACCAAATCAAGTTCTCTGCCATAAGAGCCTCTGCTTTGCATGACTTGACCCTCTTTCCAGTGACTTTACATCTCTCAACAATCCATCTTCCTTTCTTCCACTGGCCTGGGTCCTCAAGCTGGTCAGTATGTGTTCCCTTGCCTGATGGGACTTCAGTTACAGAGTGACCATATGGAATCAAGTTGCTGGGAGTGAACACACCAGCAGCAAGAAGCCGCACTTGGGTTGTTCCTCTGAGGGTAGGCCAACATGCTGCAAGACTTGGCTCTCACTCTGCCAACAGATTTCAAACCTCAGGTTCCGCCTACTTAACTCAAGCCAGCTCCCTAGTCCTCTACCTACCATGCTAAGGGGATTTTCTCCTCAGCAGAGGCCTCAATTTAGTCACCACCAATGGGGCTGCAGAAGCCCCTACCCACAGCTATGGGGCCTTAGGGACTAGTTCCGACATAGGGCACTAGGTGGCAGTGTTGTCTCATGCACAGAAGAGGAAACCATGAAGTGGGGACTGTCTGTCATTTCCTTGAGGGCTGTCCTGTTCTGGCCTCTGGGCTGTAATTTAATCACCTTCTGCAAAATGTTGTTGGTAAGCATCCCTCAGGGTCCACTTCATATAAGTTTTTTTTTTCTCTTTTTAGTTTTCTTTTTCTTTTGAAAGGCCTGTCTGTAATAGCTAAAGTGGCTTTTTTTTTTTTTTTTTTTTGAGAGTTGTGACTAACTTGTAGTTCTAGCAAACAGTGAAGAAAACAAAATCAGCTAGAATTACCCTCTCCCTGCACTCTAAGTTCCTGCATTCTTCTGTAACAAGTCAGACTCCAGAATGAGTTGCAAGAATGCTTTTCTTGAGGACTGAGGGCAATGCAGGGCTTGCAAACTTCAGGTGCTGGGAGCCTCTTCTGGCCATCCTTTGTGCTTTTTGAAAGGTAGACTTCCAAAGGTGCCTGTTTCCCACAATGGGAGCAGAGGGCAGCAGAGAGAGGACTGCTTGTTGGTGGGTTTCTTCACAAAGATAGCCAACCAGTCAAAAGTCTGGCACTTTGAGAATATGTGGCAAGCTAGGAGTTTGGGGTCAGAAGTCCATTAAGTTGGGCCGTTAGAATTTAGTGTTTAAATAAGCTGTCTCCTGTCCTATTCTGGTGTGGACTCTTTAAGGTCCAGTGCCTGAAACCATCTGTGCCTTACCTACCATTCCAACTTCCGTTCCCTTCCCTCAATCCCAGCATACACAAAAGAGGACATTTTAACAGGTTCCTCTGCACTCATAATTGATTTCAAATGTTCCCTGAAGTAGCCCAGCTGAGTAACCAACCACCTGCAGGTCTGAGCTGCAGGACACTGAGTCATTAAGTCCATGGTAGTTTGGAGCCCAAGCCTAGGACTCTTCATCCAACAAATAATTATTGAGTGCCTTACCACGCAAAGTGCGGCAAGTCATTGAGAGGAACACAAAGATGGCTGAGGAACTGTCCTTGACGTGAAGGCATGTTTGGGTCCTCTGAGTGCTCAGTGTAGAGCCTGGGGGACAGACAGAGTTGGAATAGAATCTTTCTCGACACTTAACAGGACAATTGTCCCTGGTGATCTATCCAGCTTTTTTTCTGAGCTATACTTTTCTCAAATTGAAAATTAAAGGGAATTTGTATGTATATAAGTCTGATTACACATATATGTATGTATCTGATTCTATTTGAAATAAAGTTGGAAAAAAATCCCAAACAAAAGACAAATAAGGAGGGGCCCTACTTTTAAGTGTCTCACCTAAGTCACATAGATACAATGCCTAACACAAAATTTGGCCTGTGCAGCTTTTATCCCTTAGGAATATAATTAGATAATCTATAAAATGGGAATGGCTGTTAAGTAGCTATTATTTTCACAATATGGTCTCAAGATAAGAATGGTAGATTAAAAATCCCCAAAGATCCATTTGTTTTAATTAAAAAGTTTCGTCTCTTTTTATTTGAGTGACACTATTTTGAATTAATTGGGCAATGGTGTTAAAACTTTTATTTTATTTTCCTGAACCATAGACCCTATTAGATATCTCATGAAATCTGGGCTTACTTAATAGAAAAGTGTACACAGTTACTTGGCTTCCGGACTTCCTGATAGCCAGACTCTGCTGACACCGGGTCATTGTTCAGAGCCTGTAGCTGGCGTTTCTGTGTTGAGTGACATCTGCGGAGTGAGGCTTTAGGGTAAAGAGCTCTGACCACAGCAGCACAGGGTTTTACAGAAGACACATGGCATAGATATAAAGAGACAACAAGGGGGCCCTCTTAATCCCCCAGATCCAGTCAGGCAACAAGCTGTGTCCGCATCTTTTCCAGAAGGCAGGGATCTCTGTCCTGGCCTTTGTTTGCTTCCCTACACACAGTAATGGTCAAGTCAGAGGGCTTGTCCTCATCAGACCCTGAGAAATCACCTGTCCCTCTCACACTCCCCTCCTGGATTAGGGCTGACATTTTCAGTGACATTGTAGTGACTCTGCTGATACAGAGCTGTTTGTATGAGGGCACATGATTGTTTCCTGGGGGTGTCCCTGCTCTTTCTGGTGACAGGGAGAAGTATGAATTGTTCATGGGACGGGAACACATGCCTGATGGTTGTGACTTAGCCTCCTTGCTTTGGAGTTTTCACAGTGAGTCTCGATAACTCTCCAGAGGAGAAGTGCTGAGAAGGTGGTCTGGTCTGAGAGGCCATGATGGGTTTCTGACCCATCAACACCACTTTTTGACAACCCATTGTGGCGCCTTGGTCTCTAGAGCCTCCCTGGTTATCTGTGTGGAGTTAGCTCTTGTTTTTTGTTTTGTTTGGTTTTTTCCCCTCTCTCTCTGCAGTCTGCTTCTATAGACCTTCCCGCGTGCTTTTCTGGACAGTGCATTGCTTCTTACCTTCTCAGGTAGGCATGGCTCTTACTTCTATCAACTGAACATCCCCGAGAAGCTATCTACAGCTCCAACTTATATTTGTAATACCCAAATACCTACTGCAATGTTAGAAGGTCATATTCTATAAATCATGTTTGTAGAATAAACTTGAAGTTTAGACTGCTGGATTCCAATTGGGGTGAGAAGAACTTTCTGGAACTGGAGGCTTTTATTGTGGGGATGCAGGGTAACGGCTTGCAAGTTGTGCTTTGTTACCTATGAAGTGTCTCAAGAACCTCCGAGGGAAACTGCTGAGCACAAGATTGCTCCCCGCTGCCTTCCACAGCACACCCCTTCTCTGACATGTCTCACATGAGCAGAAGTTTGAATTACTTTAAGGAAGTTTAGTCCCACAGTGGTAGATCAAAGGCTGGCATATTATGGCCTACGAGCCACATTATTCCCAACGGTGACACTGCCTTCGTAGATGAAGTTTGATCAGACACACCACACTCATTTGATTACGTGTTCTCTGTGGCTGCCTCTGTGGCAAATGACAGAGATTAGTGGTTGTGACAGAGACTGTATAGCCTTAGAAGCCTAAAATATGTATGGTCTGGCCCTTCGTCACTGAAGTGGGGAGTGTGCTGAGAGCTCTCTTAGCGCATCACTGCTTCCTGAGCTTCAGTGTGCACAGAGGTGGTCAGCCTGGGGCGTGCACCTGGATGCAGATTTGAAGAGAGTGCATTTTACAGGGATCTAGCCCAGGGGGTTCATTTTCAAGAACTATGTTTGTATGGAGAGCACCCCTCCCTGAAGTGACAAGGGAAAAAGAAAACCTAACGCAGTTGCTTCTTGTTCAGGTGCCATCAATGGCCTCCCAGAACATGTTTGCACCACTTCTTTCTTCTCTCCTTCCCCTAGGGTCAGGCTACCATCATGGGCTGGTAGCTCTTCCAGCCTTTTCTAACTCCTTCCATCTTTTCTCTCAGAGTTGTTTTTAACCTAACAAAATCTTTGCATATTTAACCTTCTTTTGGCATCGCCTCTTGTACCACTCCGTTACCGAGATACGGATGTGGATTCTGTGTTTCTGGGGAGGCCTGGGACTCTGCATGTCTAACCAGCTCCTTAACTTAGATGCTGCTGCTCAGAAACTTCAGGTTTACCAGTGAGCATAGGGCAGTGGATGACAAACTTTTTCTGAAAAAGAACAGACGCTAAATAGTTAAGGCTTCGTAGGCCATATAGAGTTTGTAATGCAACTCCTAAATTCTGTTGCTAATATGTGCACATCATCACAGTTCATCCACAGCCACATTGGTAGGCTGTGTTCCAATAAAACTTTATCAAAGCAAGGGTCACACTGTGCTTTGCTCCTCTGTAATTGTGTGCAGAGCTTTGGTGTAGAAGGTTCTTCCTAAAGGCCATGCTTCTTCTGTAGTTCTTCTGGCCTTGTTTCGTTATTTCACAGGGCAATAGCCCATCACTGTCTATTGGGTTCCCCCTCATAAGCTTTAAGCAGCAAGCTTATGGGGAATACTAAGCCACTTAGGAATCACAAGGCGTTAGATTCTGAAACTGCACAATGGACAGGAAGCAGAAAGTTACACTTGACAGGGTTCCCTTACAATACCCCAGCGTTCTCTGGGTTTTGTGCTAGCTGGGTGCTTGAAACCAGCCTGGTGAAGGCTCGCCATCTGCCTTGCAGCTTTAGACCTGAGCCTTTGGAATCATCTAGTTGTCTAATGTGGCGCTTGAGGCAGATGGATTTCCTCTTTGAACGACAAGGTGATGCCCTACTCACCACACTGCTGCCTCAGTGCCTGACACATTCTGTTGCCTTTTCTCTCCGCCCCCCTCCCCCCTGCAAACTTGTTGAGGTAAAAGGCTCCTAAAAGCTCTGTTTGATCTCAGACAGACAACGCAGTGGGCAAGACTTCCAAATTCCAGTGACATGGTAGGCCCTCAGTGCCTGGCCTCTATGAGTTATGTTCTCTCTCAGTCCTCAAGGATGAGAATGAAAACCTCAGACACCTTTGGATGCCATTTCTAGCATAGTGCAAAGGTTGGTAAGAGTGAGAGACAGAGCTGTAAAATAGTAATCACCTTTGGCAGATGAGCAAAGCTAACTGTTTGTCTGTAGCCAGCAGTGCTTTGTCCTTTCTCACCTCCCGCTTCCACTTCCGTCCTTGTCCTTATGCACTTTTTCTCATTCCTCTGGGGCAGGCCATCTGATTCATTCAGAATGTGCATGCCAGGAGGTCTGGCTCTCTCTCTTTCCTGTTTCAGTTCAGGTCTTGTAAAGGCCAAATGAATGCCTTATTTGGCATTTACTGAGGAGGAAGAGGAGGAGGAGGAGGAGGAGGAGGAGGAGGAGGAGGAGGAGGAGGAGGCAGCGACAACACCTTCACATGTATCCTGAGCCCATCCATCCTGAATGCTCAGGAGCTTGAGTCCCTGATGTCACAAATAAGTACATAAATCTCATGACTGAGCCCTTGAGGGCATGGAGTCAGGTAGCCCCAAGGCCTCATCAGATTGGTTTCTGTTCACATCACACACCCTCACTCTTGTACCTTCCAGAGAGCATATTTCTTTGCCAAGTATGTGCCCCCCAAAATAACAACACACTTCCTTTCCTGTGTTTACTACCTGTTCTAAGACAATCTTACTTTAAAAAGAAGGGAAAAAAAGGAAAGCCAGGAAATAAAACTCAGGGCAAACCAAAACAGTTTTCTCTATGACTCAGAAGTGAGTGGCAGAGAAAAGTGGTTCTTCTCAAATATACAGCACAACAACTGGATGCCAAGGCTTCCAAGCATGTTGAAGTGGAAGCATTGCCATGACAACCAGGTGGGACAGCAAGGTCAGTAGTTGTGGCTTATGTCTAGATTGGAAGTCCAGGTACCTGATCAGAGGTGAAGCCATGGAGCAAAAGCATTAATCGGACGTTCTATCCTTAGCCACCAACATTTTATGTCTTTCATTCAGGTACTTTTTGTACATTTGGGGCAGGTTATGAAAGTATTTTGGTATTATACATGCTCATTCATTCATTCGCTCATTCGTTCATTTGTTCAACAGTCATTGAGCTTCTATTAGGTGGTAAAGTGTCAGATATCATGCCCCATGCTTGGGAATTAAGACTAACTAAGAGCTATAGCTACAGGATGCTCACAGTCTGGTGGCCTTTTACACACCTTCCTCATGGGAGTGAGCAGCTCTGTGTGGATGAGAGAACTGGGGTGAAGGAGAAGAATAGTGTCAGATGGCACAGCAGTGCCAAGGAAGCCACCAGGTCTGAGGTGGGGACTTTGGACTCTGCCCTTGGGAGTTACAGACTAGTTTAGGAGAATCCATTTCACTCCAGTTGGGTAGAAAAAGAGACGTTCTGGTAGTAGTTACTGGGGTGCTTGAGGCACATAGTAGGATGTTTAAGGCAAGAGGCTTTCAGGGGTAAACACAAATTCAGAGAGATTTTATTTGTGTTAACAGAGAGCCAAGACTCAGGGCACAGTGTTAACGAACTAGTAATCTAAAGCCAGTGCTAGGAAAAACACAGGGAAATAATGGAAGACAAATATATCAGAAATGTCAAGCGTGCAAATGTGGGCTCCATTATTATAAGGGATTTTTCATAGTGGTGTTTCCTTGGCAACTTCTGCAACGCTGACTTTGTGTCACACACTCCCACAGTCAGTTTAGACATTTCAACTCCAAGTATTCCTCAGGACAACTTGTAGAGGGAAATGGAAAGAGGAGAATTCAGAAAGAAACAGGATGTTGCCCGGGAGCCCTAGAGCTAGTGCACAGAGCTGAGGATCTGCAGGCAGCCTTTACAGAAGCAAGGTCACAGAGCTGCTGTGGACAGAGCTGAAGTTTGAGCCTCAGAGGTCCACTCTTCTGTTTTCTGTTTGTGAAGGGGCCATCTATACAAGCTGAGCTACCATGTCTGGTTTTGAAATCTTTTTAATTTAACATAATGTAGACTTACAGATAGTTCCTAGCTCAATTTATTTTTTTCTCCATTCATGAACTTATAGCTCATTCATTCAACAGATGTTTATTGAACTTGAAGTATGCATTCAGTAAATGTTTTTTTAAACCTCCTACTTTACATAGAATAATTACACACAAGAGCTGTAGCCGCGGCCTATCTTAGACATTCTTTGTTTTAATGAACATTAATAATTTGAAATAATTGTATAATTGGCTATCGCTCTAATCCTTATAATCTGGCCATGGCCATAGATCCTGAGGACAGTGGTAATTTGGGGCAAGATTCCCTTCATGGGTGCGATGGTCTTGCTGGCCCCTTGGAAAGAGCATGGACTATCATTGGCTTGAACTCAACCAGCCCATCACAGGAGAGGCATGAATGGGTGGCCTCACCCTCTTTGACTCTGTCCTCTCAGCATTAATGAAATGAACAGTGCTGTATGGCAGTGTGCTACTGAAAGCCATGTCGTAAGCAGGGAGGCAGTTATTCCCCTCCGCTCCTGGCAGTTCTTTCGACACGCTCCCTCCTGACCCTGCCTTCTACTAGCCTGCAGCATTCTTCAGTGTTCCACATCATAGTCCCAGCAGGTCCGCTTAGCAGGGGAGGCCTTCGGATCTTTCATTAGCATCTCCAGATAGCTCTGGATCTCAATCATTCCTGGGTCACCCAGCACCATGACAACTCTTGGAACAGAACACCTTGTTTGAATGAATAGATGAGGAATATTCTGTCCCTTGTACACACAGAGCTTGGCTTCTTCTGATTACTCAATAGGGACCATAGCTGAGAGGTATGGGGTATTAGGGAGTTCTCTCCTCTCCTCTCCCTCTTCCTTGCCTCTGTGTAGACAATTTATCCTGCTAAATGTCCTGCCTACAACTTCTTCTCTACTAGAGTTCAGTATCTCTAGCTGTTGGGAAGTAAAGCCAGATCTGGAGTCCAGACTTCTGGCTTCAAGCCCTTCACCAGAACTGGGAAGTTCCTCATATATAAAATTGGAACAATAGTAATTTTGCCTCAAGGATAGTGATCATATTAAAGGAATCACAAGTTTGGAGTTCTGCCAACTAGGTTGTAAGTCCTTGATCAGTGCTGGTGGTTATTTTCATCATTGGTGTCACACAGGACTCCCCCAGCTAGGCTCTCTGCCTTCCTGCCTTATGCTTCCCTTCCTTGTGACATGCCTTACAACCATGACAGTGCCTAAAAACTCCTCACGCTTGGGCACGTGTTGCACATACATTCATGGAGTTATTTGTGGTGAAACCTTAATTACCTGAATCCTAGGTAACTGGTGTCCTTACTAATAATTTGCTTATTCTGCCTTTTAGGCAACAGAAGGACACAACTACAAAATGAGACTGAAAAAGGGATCCGGTAGCTAAAACCCACCATTAACACTTGGAACAACTTAAGTCTTTCCTCTTTCTATGTCCATAGTCTCAGGTGTGGACTGTGAGAATCAGCTGGGATAATGAGAGAGAGAGCAAGACTCCAGACATTGTCTGTGCAGACAGCAGCCTAGTGAGGCACACACATGGGGAAAGACATTTTTCCTAGAGTCAAACGGGGGCAGCCTGGGGATGCACTCCTAAGTTTCTTAGCTTCTAATTTGAATTTATTTCAGTTCTTTCTGGCTGCTTCTGTTTAAATTTCTCATTGGAAAGTAGAAGAAAAGATTTTATGAAGATTTTCAGTAAGATGGGATTGAAAAAAATTATTTCAGTCCTTATGTAACCCTAACTATGAACTCTTTAGATCACAGTTTTTTTTTTTTTTTTTTTTTTTTTCATTTGTCCTTTCTTCTTCTCGGAGACCAAGTAGCCAGAATAGTTTCAGGCAGGGATTTATTAACCCAGAGGTCAGAACTAAGAGAATGCTCTGTAAGCACACAGCGCTGCCAGCTC